>NW_027362687.1:0-147215 GCF_042186555.1 Aquarana catesbeiana | reverse complement strand
AAAGTATTGGGACACTTACCTTTACACCAATCACCAAAAGTATTGGGACACTTACCTTTATACTCATCACCAAAAGTATTGGGACACTTACCTTTATACTCATCACCAAAAGTATTGGGACACTTACCTTTACACCAATCACCAAAAGTATTGGGACACTTACCTTTATACTCATCACAAAAAGTATTGGGACACTTACCTTTACACTCATCACCAAAAGTATTGGGACACTTACCTTTACACCAATCACCAAAAGTATTGGGACACTTACCTTTATACTCATCACCAAAAGTATTGGGACACTTACCTTTATACCAATCACCAAAAGTATTGGGACACTTACCTTTAAACTCATCACCAAAAGTATTGGGACACTTACCTTTATACCAATCACCAAAAGTATTGGGACACTTACCTTTATACTCATCACCAAAAGTATTGGGACACTTACCTTTATACCAATCACCAAAAGTATTGGGACACTTACCTTTATACTCATCACCAAAAGTATTGGGACACTTACCTTTACACCAATCACCAAAAGTATTGGGACACTTACCTTTACACCAATCACCAAAAGTATTGGGACACTTACCTTTACACCCATCACCAAAAGTATTGGGACACTTACCTTTACACTCATCACCAAAAGTATTGGGACACTTACCTTTACACCATCACCAAAAGTATTGGGACACTTACCTTTATACCAATCACCAAAAGTATTGGGACACTTACCTTTACACAATCACCAAAAGTATTGGGACACTTACCTTTACACCAATCACCAAAAGTATTGGGACACTTACCTTTATACTCATCACCAAAAGTATTGGGACACTTACCTTTACACCGATCACCAAAAGTATTGGGACACTTACCTTTATACCAATCACCAAAAGTATTGGGACACTTACCTTTATACCAATCACCAAAAGTATTGGGACACTTACCTTTATACCAATCACCAAAAGTATTGGGACACTTACCTTTATACCAATCACCAAAAGTATTGGGACACTTACCTTTACACTCATCACCAAAAGTATTGGGACACTTACCTTTATACCAATCACCAAAAGTATTGGGACACTTACCTTTACACTCATCACCAAAAGTATTGGACACTTACCTTTATACTCATCACCAAAAGTATTGGGACACTTACCTTTACACCAATCACCAAAAGTATTGGGACACTTACCTTTATACCAATCACCAAAAGTATTGGGACACTTACCTTTATACTCATCACCAAAGTATTGGGACACTTACCTTTATACCTCATCACCAAAAGTATTGGGACACTTACCTTTATACCAATCACCAAAAGTATTGGGACACTTACCTTTATACTCATCACCAAAAGTATTGGGACACTTACCTTTACACTCATCACCAAAAGTATTGGGACACTTACCTTTATACCAATCACCAAAAGTATTGGGACACTTACCTTTATACTCATCACCAAAAGTATTGGGACACTTACCTTTATACTCATCACCAAAAGTATTGGGACACTTACCTTTATACTCATCACCAAAAGTATTGGGACACTTACCTTTACACCGATCACCAAAAGTATTGGGACACTTACCTTTACACCCATCACCAAAAGTATTGGGACACTTACCTTTACACTCATCACCAAAAGTATTGGGACACTTACCTTTACACCGATCACCAAAAGTATTGGGACACTTACCTTTACACCCATCACCAAAAGTATTGGGACACTTACCTTTACACCATCACCAAAAGTATTGGGACACTTACCTTTACACTCATCACCAAAAGTATTGGGACACTTACCTTTACACCGATCACCAAAAGTATTGGGACACTTACCTTTACACCCATCACCAAAAGTATTGGGACACTTACCTTTACACCATCACCAAAAGTATTGGGACACTTACCTTTATACTCATCACCAAAAGTATTGGGACACTTACCTTTATACCAATCACCAAAAGTATTGGGACACTTACCTTTATACTCATCACCAAAAGTATTGGGACACTTACCTTTATACCAATCACCAAAAGTATTGGGACACTTACCTTTATACTCATCACCACAAGTATTGGGACACTTACCTTTATACCAATCACCAAAAGTATTGGGACACTTACCTTTACACTCATCACCAAAAGTATTGGGACACTTACCTTTATACCAATCACCAAAAGTATTGGGACACTTACCTTTATACTCATCACCAAAAGTATTGGGACACTTACCTTTATACTCATCACCAAAAGTATTGGGACACTTACCTTTACACCAATCACCAAAAGTATTGGGACACTTACCTTTACACTCATCACCAAAAGTATTGGGACACTTACCTTTATACTCATCACCAAAAGTATTGGGACACTTACCTTTACACCAATCACCAAAAGTATTGGGACATTTACCTTTACACCGATCACCAAAAGTATTGGGACACTTACCTTTACACCAATCACCAAAAGTATTGGGACACTTACCTTTACACTCATCACCAAAAGTATTGGGACACTTACCTTTACACTCATCACCAAAAGTATTGGGACAGTTACCTTTATACCAATCACCAAAAGTATTGGGACACTTACCTTTATACTCATCACCAAAGTATTGGGACACTTACCTTTATACTCATCACCAAAAGTATTGGGACACTTACCTTTATACTCATCACCAAAAGTATTGTGACACTTACCTTTATACCAATCACCAAAAGTATTGGGACACTTACCTTTACACTCATCACCAAAAGTATTGGGACACTTACCTTTACACTCATCACCAAAAGTATTGGGACACTTACCTTTACACCGATCACCAAAAGTATTGGGACACTTACCTTTATACTCATCACCAAAAGTATTGGGACACTTACCTTTATACCAATCACCAAAAGTATTGGGACACTTACCTTTACACCAATCACCAAAAGTATTGGGACACTTACCTTTACACCGATCACCAAAAGTATTGGGACACTTACCTTTACACCAATCACCAAAAGTATTTTGACACTTACCTTTATACTCATCACCAAAAGTATTGGGACACTTACCTTTACACTGATCACCAAAAGTATTGGGACACTTACCTTTATACCAATCACCAAAAGTATTTTGACACTTACCTTTATACTCATCACCAAAAGTATTGGGACACTTACCTTTATACTCATCACCAAAAGTATTGGGACACTTACCTTTATACTCATCACCAAAAGTATTGGGACACTTACCTTTACACTGATCACCAAAAGTATTGGGACACTTACCTTTACACCAATCACCAAAAGTATTGGGACACTTACCTTTATACCAATCACCAAAAGTATTGGGACACTTACCTTTATACTCATCACCAAAAGTATTGGGACACTTACCTTTATACTCATCACCAAAAGTATTGGGACACTTACCTTTACACCGATCACCAAAAGTATTGGGACACTTACCTTTATACCAATCACCAAAAGTATTGGGACACTTACCTTTACACTCATCACCAAAAGTATTGGGACACTTACCTTTACACCGATCACCAAAAGTATTGGGACACTTACCTTTACACTCATCACCAAAAGTATTGGGACACTTACCTTTATACCAATCACCAAAAGTATTGGGACACTTACCTTTACACTCATCACCAAAAGTATTGGGACACTTACCTTTATACTCATCACCAAAAGTATTGGGACACTTACCTTTATACCAATCACCAAAAGTATTGGGACACTTACCTTTATACCAATCACCAAAAGTATTGGGACACTTACCTTTACACCAATCACCAAAAGTATTGGGACACTTACCTTTACACCAATCACCAAAAGTATTGGGACACTTACCTTTACACCAATCACCAAAAGTATTGGGACACTTACCTTTACACCCATCACCAAAAGTATTGGGACACTTACCTTTACACTCATCACCAAAAGTATTGGGACACTTACCTTTATACTCATCACCAAAAGTATTGGGACACTTACCTTTATACTCATCACCAAAAGTATTGGGACACTTACCTTTACACCAATCACCAAAAGTATTGGGACACTTACCTTTACACTCATCACCAAAAGTATTGGGACACTTACCTTTACACTCATCACCAAAAGTATTGGGACACTTACCTTTATACTCATCACCAAAAGTATTGGGATACTTACCTTTATACTCATCACCAAAAGTATTGGGACACTTACCTTTATACTCATCACCAAAAGTATTGGGACACTTACCTTTACACCAATCACCAAAAGTATTGGGACACTTACCTTTACACTCATCACCAAAAGTATTGGGACACTTACCTTTATACCAATCACCAAAAGTATTGGGACACTTACCTTTATACTCATCACCAAAAGTATTGGGACACTTACCTTTATACTCATCACCAAAAGTATTGGGACACTTACCTTTACACCAATCACCAAAAGTATTGGGACACTTACCTTTATACTCATCACCAAAAGTATTGGGACACTTACCTTTATACTCATCACCAAAAGTATTGGGACACTTACCTTTACACCAATCACCAAAAGTATTGGGACACTTACCTTTATACTCATCACCAAAAGTATTGGGACACTTACCTTTACACTCATCACCAAAAGTATTGGGACACTTACCTTTACACCGATCACCAAAAGTATTGGGACACTTACCTTTACACTCATCACCAAAAGTATTGGGACACTTACCTTTATACCAATCACCAAAAGTATTGGGACACTTACCTTTATACTCATCACCAAAAGTATTGGGACACTTACCTTTATACCAATCACCAAAAGTATTGGGACACTTACCTTTATACTCATCACCAAAAGTATTGGGACACTTACCTTTATACCAATCACCAAAAGTATTGGGACACTTACCTTTACACCAATCACCAAAAGTATTGGGACACTTACCTTTACACCAATCACCAAAAGTATTGGGACACTTACCTTTATACCAATCACCAAAAGTATTGGGACACTTACCTTTACACCAATCACCAAAAGTATTGGGACACTTACCTTTATACCAATCACCAAAAGTATTGGGACACTTACCTTTATACTCATCACCAAAAGTATTGGGACACTTACCTTTATACCAATCACCAAAAGTATTGGGACACTTACCTTTACACTCATCACCAAAAGTATTGGGACACTTACCTTTACACCAATCACCAAAAGTATTGGGACACTTACCTTTACACCAATCACCAAAAGTATTGGGACACTTACCTTTATACCAATCACCAAAGTATTGGGACACTTACCTTTATACCAATCACCAAAAGTATTGGGACACTTACCTTTACACTCATCACCAAAAGTATTGGGACACTTACCTTTACACCAATCACCAAAAGTATTGGGACACTTACCTTTATACCAATCACCAAAAGTATTGGGACACTTACCTTTACACCGATCACCAAAAGTATTGGGACACTTACCTTTACACCAATCACCAAAAGTATTGGGACACTTACCTTTACACCAATCACCAAAAGTATTGGGACACTTACCTTTATACTCATCACCAAAAGTATTGGGACACTTACCTTTACACCAATCACCAAAAGTATTGGGACACTTACCTTTATACCAATCACCAAAAGTATTGGGACACTTACCTTTACACTCATCACCAAAAGTATTGGGACACTTACCTTTACACCGATCACCAAAAGTATTGGGACACTTACCTTTACACTCATCACCAAAAGTATTGGGACACTTACCTTTATACTCATCACCAAAAGTATTGGGACACTTACCTTTACACTCATCACCAAAAGTATTGGGACACTTACCTTTATACCAATCACCAAAAGTATTGGGACACTTACCTTTATACCAATCACCAAAAGTATTGGGACACTTACCTTTATACTCATCACCAAAAGTATTGGGACACTTACCTTTATACCAATCACCAAAAGTATTGGGACACTTACCTTTATACTCATCACCAAAAGTATTGGGACACTTACCTTTACACCAATCACCAAAAGTATTGGGACACTTACCTTTATACTCATCACCAAAAGTATTGGGACACTTACCTTTACACTCATCACCAAAAGTATTGGGACACTTACCTTTATACCAATCACCAAAAGTATTGGGACACTTACCTTTATACTCATCACCAAAAGTATTGGGACACTTACCTTTATACCAATCACCAAAAGTATTGGGACACTTACCTTTATACTCATCACCAAAAGTATTGGGACACTTACCTTTATACCAATCACCAAAAGTATTGGGACACTTACCTTTACACCAATCACCAAAAGTATTGGGACACTTACCTTTATACCAATCACCAAAAGTATTGGGACACTTACCTTTACACCAATCACCAAAAGTATTGGGACACTTACCTTTATACCAATCACCAAAAGTATTGGGACACTTACCTTTATACCAATCACCAAAAGTATTGGGACACTTACCTTTACACTCATCACCAAAAGTATTGGGACACTTACCTTTACACCAATCACCAAAAGTATTGGGACACTTACCTTTATACCAATCACCAAAAGTATTGGGACACTTACCTTTACACCAATCACCAAAAGTATTGGGACACTTACCTTTACACCAATCACCAAAAGTATTGGGACACTTACCTTTATACCAATCACCAAAAGTATTGGGACACTTACCTTTATACTCATCACCAAAAGTATTGGGACACTTACCTTTATACCAATCACCAAAAGTATTGGGACACTTACCTTTACACCAATCACCAAAAGTATTGGGACACTTACCTTTATACCAATCACCAAAAGTATTGGGACACTTACCTTTACACCAATCACCAAAAGTATTGGGACACTTACCTTTATACCAATCACCAAAAGTATTGGGACACTTACCTTTATACCAATCACCAAAAGTATTGGGACACTTACCTTTACACTCATCACCAAAAGTATTGGGACACTTACCTTTACACCAATCACCAAAAGTATTGGGACACTTACCTTTATACCAATCACCAAAAGTATTGGGACACTTACCTTTACACCAATCACCAAAAGTATTGGGACACTTACCTTTACACCAATCACCAAAAGTATTGGGACACTTACCTTTATACCAATCACCAAAAGTATTGGGACACTTACCTTTATACTCATCACCAAAAGTATTGGGACACTTACCTTTACACCAATCACCAAAAGTATTGGGACACTTACCTTTATACCAATCACCAAAAGTATTGGGACACTTACCTTTATACCAATCACCAAAAGTATTGGGACACTTACCTTTACACCGATCACCAAAAGTATTGGGACACTTACCTTTACACTCATCACCAAAAGTATTGGGACACTTACCTTTATACCAATCACCAAAAGTATTGGGACACTTACCTTTATACTCATCACCAAAAGTATTGGGACACTTACCTTTATACCAATCACCAAAAGTATTGGGACACTTACCTTTACACCAATCACCAAAAGTATTGGGACACTTACCTTTATACCAATCACCAAAAGTATTGGGACACTTACCTTTACACCAATCACCAAAAGTATTGGGACACTTACCTTTATACCAATCACCAAAAGTATTGGGACACTTACCTTTATACCAATCACCAAAAGTATTGGGACACTTACCTTTACACTCATCACCAAAAGTATTGGGACACTTACCTTTACACCAATCACCAAAAGTATTGGGACACTTACCTTTATACCAATCACCAAAAGTATTGGGACACTTACCTTTATACCAATCACCAAAAGTATTGGGACACTTACCTTTACACCAATCACCAAAAGTATTGGGACACTTACCTTTACACCAATCACCAAAAGTATTGGGACACTTACCTTTACACCAATCACCAAAAGTATTGGGACACTTACCTTTATACCGATCACCAAAAGTATTGGGACACTTACCTTTACACCAATCACCAAAAGTATTGGGACACTTACCTTTACACCAATCACCAAAAGTATTGGGACACTTACCTTTATACCGATCACCAAAAGTATTGGGACACTTACCTTTACACTCATCACCAAAAGTATTGGGACACTTACCTTTATACTCATCACCAAAAGTATTGGGACACTTACCTTTATACTCATCACCAAAAGTATTGGGACACTTACCTTTATACTCATCACCAAAAGTATTGGGACACTTACCTTTATACTCATCACCAAAAGTATTGGGACACTTACCTTTATACTCATCACCAAAAGTATTGGGACACTTACCTTTATACTCATCACCAAAAGTATTGGGACACTTACCTTTATACCAATCACCAAAAGTATTGGGACACTTACCTTTACACCAATCACCAAAAGTATTGGGACACTTACCTTTACACCAATCACCAAAAGTATTGGGACACTTACCTTTACACTCATCACCAAAAGTATTGGGACACTTACCTTTACACCAATCACCAAAAGTATTGGGACACTTACCTTTATACCAATCACCAAAAGTATTGGGACACTTACCTTTATACTCATCACCAAAAGTATTGGGACACTTACCTTTATACTCATCACCAAAAGTATTGGGACACTTACCTTTATACTCATCACCAAAAGTATTGGGACACTTACCTTTATACTCATCACCAAAAGTATTGGGACACTTACCTTTATACTCATCACCAAAAGTATTGGGACACTTACCTTTACACTCATCACCAAAAGTATTGGGACACTTACCTTTATACTCATCACCAAAAGTATTGGGACACTTACCTTTATACCAATCACCAAAAGTATTGGGACACTTACCTTTACACTCATCACCAAAAGTATTGGGACACTTACCTTTATACCAATCACCAAAAGTATTGGGACACTTACCTTTACACTCATCACCAAAAGTATTGGGACACTTACCTTTATACTCATCACCAAAAGTATTGGGACACTTACCTTTACACTCATCACCAAAAGTATTGGGACACTTACCTTTATACTCATCACCAAAAGTATTGGGACACTTACCTTTACACTCATCACCAAAAGTATTGGGACACTTACCTTTATACCAATCACCAAAAGTATTGGGACACTTACCTTTACACCAATCACCAAAAGTATTGGGACACTTACCTTTACACCCATCACCAAAAGTATTGGGACACTTACCTTTACACTCATCACCAAAAGTATTGGGACACTTACCTTTATACTCATCACCAAAAGTATTGGGACACTTACCTTTACACTCATCACCAAAAGTATTGGGACACTTACCTTTACACCCATCACCAAAAGTATTGGGACACTTACCTTTACACTCATCACCAAAAGTATTGGGACACTTACCTTTACACCGATCACCAAAAGTATTGGGACACTTACCTTTACACCCATCACCAAAAGTATTGGGACACTTACCTTTACACTCATCACCAAAAGTATTGGGACACTTACCTTTATACCAATCACCAAAAGTATTGGGACACTTACCTTTATACCAATCACCAAAAGTATTGGGACACTTACCTTTACACCCATCACCAAAAGTATTGGGACACTTACCTTTATACCAATCACCAAAAGTATTGGGACACTTACCTTTATACCAATCACCAAAAGTATTCGGACACTTACCTTTACACCAATCACCAAAAGTATTGGGACACTTACCTTTACACCCATCACCAAAAGTATTGGGACACTTACCTTTACACCAATCACCAAAAGTATTGGGACACTTACCTTTACACTGATCACCAAAAGTATTGGGACACTTACCTTTACACCGATCACCAAAAGTATTGGGACACTTACCTTTACACCGATCACCAAAAGTATTGGGACACTTACCTTTACACTGATCACCAAAAGTATTGGGACACTTACCTTTATACCAATCACCAAAAGTATTGGGACACTTACCTTTACACCAATCACCAAAAGTATTGGGACACTTACCTTTACACCGATCACCAAAAGTATTGGGACACTTACCTTTACACCAATCACCAAAAGTATTTTGACACTTACCTTTATACTCATCACCAAAAGTATTGGGACACTTACCTTTACACTGATCACCAAAAGTATTGGGACACTTACCTTTATACCAATCACCAAAAGTATTTTGACACTTACCTTTATACTCATCACCAAAAGTATTGGGACACTTACCTTTATACTCATCACCAAAAGTATTGGGACACTTACCTTTATACTCATCACCAAAAGTATTGGGACACTTACCTTTACACTGATCACCAAAAGTATTGGGACACTTACCTTTACACCAATCACCAAAAGTATTGGGACACTTACCTTTATACCAATCACCAAAAGTATTGGGACACTTACCTTTATACTCATCACCAAAAGTATTGGGACACTTACCTTTATACTCATCACCAAAAGTATTGGGACACTTACCTTTACACCGATCACCAAAAGTATTGGGACACTTACCTTTATACCAATCACCAAAAGTATTGGGACACTTACCTTTACACTCATCACCAAAAGTATTGGGACACTTACCTTTACACCGATCACCAAAAGTATTGGGACACTTACCTTTACACTCATCACCAAAAGTATTGGGACACTTACCTTTATACCAATCACCAAAAGTATTGGGACACTTACCTTTACACTCATCACCAAAAGTATTGGGACACTTACCTTTATACTCATCACCAAAAGTATTGGGACACTTACCTTTATACCAATCACCAAAAGTATTGGGACACTTACCTTTATACCAATCACCAAAAGTATTGGGACACTTACCTTTACACCAATCACCAAAAGTATTGGGACACTTACCTTTACACCAATCACCAAAAGTATTGGGACACTTACCTTTACACCAATCACCAAAAGTATTGGGACACTTACCTTTACACCCATCACCAAAAGTATTGGGACACTTACCTTTACACTCATCACCAAAAGTATTGGGACACTTACCTTTATACTCATCACCAAAAGTATTGGGACACTTACCTTTATACTCATCACCAAAAGTATTGGGACACTTACCTTTACACCAATCACCAAAAGTATTGGGACACTTACCTTTACACTCATCACCAAAAGTATTGGGACACTTACCTTTACACTCATCACCAAAAGTATTGGGACACTTACCTTTATACTCATCACCAAAAGTATTGGGATACTTACCTTTATACTCATCACCAAAAGTATTGGGACACTTACCTTTATACTCATCACCAAAAGTATTGGGACACTTACCTTTACACCAATCACCAAAAGTATTGGGACACTTACCTTTACACTCATCACCAAAAGTATTGGGACACTTACCTTTATACCAATCACCAAAAGTATTGGGACACTTACCTTTATACTCATCACCAAAAGTATTGGGACACTTACCTTTATACTCATCACCAAAAGTATTGGGACACTTACCTTTACACCAATCACCAAAAGTATTGGGACACTTACCTTTATACTCATCACCAAAAGTATTGGGACACTTACCTTTATACTCATCACCAAAAGTATTGGGACACTTACCTTTACACCAATCACCAAAAGTATTGGGACACTTACCTTTATACTCATCACCAAAAGTATTGGGACACTTACCTTTACACTCATCACCAAAAGTATTGGGACACTTACCTTTACACCGATCACCAAAAGTATTGGGACACTTACCTTTACACTCATCACCAAAAGTATTGGGACACTTACCTTTATACCAATCACCAAAAGTATTGGGACACTTACCTTTATACTCATCACCAAAAGTATTGGGACACTTACCTTTATACCAATCACCAAAAGTATTGGGACACTTACCTTTATACTCATCACCAAAAGTATTGGGACACTTACCTTTATACCAATCACCAAAAGTATTGGGACACTTACCTTTACACCAATCACCAAAAGTATTGGGACACTTACCTTTACACCAATCACCAAAAGTATTGGGACACTTACCTTTATACCAATCACCAAAAGTATTGGGACACTTACCTTTACACCAATCACCAAAAGTATTGGGACACTTACCTTTATACCAATCACCAAAAGTATTGGGACACTTACCTTTATACTCATCACCAAAAGTATTGGGACACTTACCTTTATACCAATCACCAAAAGTATTGGGACACTTACCTTTACACTCATCACCAAAAGTATTGGGACACTTACCTTTACACCAATCACCAAAAGTATTGGGACACTTACCTTTACACCAATCACCAAAAGTATTGGGACACTTACCTTTATACCAATCACCAAAAGTATTGGGACACTTACCTTTATACCAATCACCAAAAGTATTGGGACACTTACCTTTACACTCATCACCAAAAGTATTGGGACACTTACCTTTACACCAATCACCAAAAGTATTGGGACACTTACCTTTATACCAATCACCAAAAGTATTGGGACACTTACCTTTACACCGATCACCAAAAGTATTGGGACACTTACCTTTACACCAATCACCAAAAGTATTGGGACACTTACCTTTACACCAATCACCAAAAGTATTGGGACACTTACCTTTATACTCATCACCAAAAGTATTGGGACACTTACCTTTACACCAATCACCAAAAGTATTGGGACACTTACCTTTATACCAATCACCAAAAGTATTGGGACACTTACCTTTACACTCATCACCAAAAGTATTGGGACACTTACCTTTACACCGATCACCAAAAGTATTGGGACACTTACCTTTACACTCATCACCAAAAGTATTGGGACACTTACCTTTATACTCATCACCAAAAGTATTGGGACACTTACCTTTACACTCATCACCAAAAGTATTGGGACACTTACCTTTATACCAATCACCAAAAGTATTGGGACACTTACCTTTATACCAATCACCAAAAGTATTGGGACACTTACCTTTATACTCATCACCAAAAGTATTGGGACACTTACCTTTATACCAATCACCAAAAGTATTGGGACACTTACCTTTATACTCATCACCAAAAGTATTGGGACACTTACCTTTACACCAATCACCAAAAGTATTGGGACACTTACCTTTATACTCATCACCAAAAGTATTGGGACACTTACCTTTACACTCATCACCAAAAGTATTGGGACACTTACCTTTATACCAATCACCAAAAGTATTGGGACACTTACCTTTATACTCATCACCAAAAGTATTGGGACACTTACCTTTATACCAATCACCAAAAGTATTGGGACACTTACCTTTATACTCATCACCAAAAGTATTGGGACACTTACCTTTATACCAATCACCAAAAGTATTGGGACACTTACCTTTACACCAATCACCAAAAGTATTGGGACACTTACCTTTATACCAATCACCAAAAGTATTGGGACACTTACCTTTACACCAATCACCAAAAGTATTGGGACACTTACCTTTATACCAATCACCAAAAGTATTGGGACACTTACCTTTATACCAATCACCAAAAGTATTGGGACACTTACCTTTACACTCATCACCAAAAGTATTGGGACACTTACCTTTACACCAATCACCAAAAGTATTGGGACACTTACCTTTATACCAATCACCAAAAGTATTGGGACACTTACCTTTACACCAATCACCAAAAGTATTGGGACACTTACCTTTACACCAATCACCAAAAGTATTGGGACACTTACCTTTATACCAATCACCAAAAGTATTGGGACACTTACCTTTATACTCATCACCAAAAGTATTGGGACACTTACCTTTATACCAATCACCAAAAGTATTGGGACACTTACCTTTACACCAATCACCAAAAGTATTGGGACACTTACCTTTATACCAATCACCAAAAGTATTGGGACACTTACCTTTACACCAATCACCAAAAGTATTGGGACACTTACCTTTATACCAATCACCAAAAGTATTGGGACACTTACCTTTATACCAATCACCAAAAGTATTGGGACACTTACCTTTACACTCATCACCAAAAGTATTGGGACACTTACCTTTACACCAATCACCAAAAGTATTGGGACACTTACCTTTATACCAATCACCAAAAGTATTGGGACACTTACCTTTACACCAATCACCAAAAGTATTGGGACACTTACCTTTACACCAATCACCAAAAGTATTGGGACACTTACCTTTATACCAATCACCAAAAGTATTGGGACACTTACCTTTATACTCATCACCAAAAGTATTGGGACACTTACCTTTACACCAATCACCAAAAGTATTGGGACACTTACCTTTATACCAATCACCAAAAGTATTGGGACACTTACCTTTATACCAATCACCAAAAGTATTGGGACACTTACCTTTACACCGATCACCAAAAGTATTGGGACACTTACCTTTACACTCATCACCAAAAGTATTGGGACACTTACCTTTATACCAATCACCAAAAGTATTGGGACACTTACCTTTATACTCATCACCAAAAGTATTGGGACACTTACCTTTATACCAATCACCAAAAGTATTGGGACACTTACCTTTACACCAATCACCAAAAGTATTGGGACACTTACCTTTATACCAATCACCAAAAGTATTGGGACACTTACCTTTACACCAATCACCAAAAGTATTGGGACACTTACCTTTATACCAATCACCAAAAGTATTGGGACACTTACCTTTATACCAATCACCAAAAGTATTGGGACACTTACCTTTACACTCATCACCAAAAGTATTGGGACACTTACCTTTACACCAATCACCAAAAGTATTGGGACACTTACCTTTATACCAATCACCAAAAGTATTGGGACACTTACCTTTATACCAATCACCAAAAGTATTGGGACACTTACCTTTACACCAATCACCAAAAGTATTGGGACACTTACCTTTACACCAATCACCAAAAGTATTGGGACACTTACCTTTACACCAATCACCAAAAGTATTGGGACACTTACCTTTATACCGATCACCAAAAGTATTGGGACACTTACCTTTACACCAATCACCAAAAGTATTGGGACACTTACCTTTACACCAATCACCAAAAGTATTGGGACACTTACCTTTATACCGATCACCAAAAGTATTGGGACACTTACCTTTACACTCATCACCAAAAGTATTGGGACACTTACCTTTATACTCATCACCAAAAGTATTGGGACACTTACCTTTATACTCATCACCAAAAGTATTGGGACACTTACCTTTATACTCATCACCAAAAGTATTGGGACACTTACCTTTATACTCATCACCAAAAGTATTGGGACACTTACCTTTATACTCATCACCAAAAGTATTGGGACACTTACCTTTATACTCATCACCAAAAGTATTGGGACACTTACCTTTATACCAATCACCAAAAGTATTGGGACACTTACCTTTACACCAATCACCAAAAGTATTGGGACACTTACCTTTACACCAATCACCAAAAGTATTGGGACACTTACCTTTACACTCATCACCAAAAGTATTGGGACACTTACCTTTACACCAATCACCAAAAGTATTGGGACACTTACCTTTATACCAATCACCAAAAGTATTGGGACACTTACCTTTATACTCATCACCAAAAGTATTGGGACACTTACCTTTATACTCATCACCAAAAGTATTGGGACACTTACCTTTATACTCATCACCAAAAGTATTGGGACACTTACCTTTATACTCATCACCAAAAGTATTGGGACACTTACCTTTATACTCATCACCAAAAGTATTGGGACACTTACCTTTACACTCATCACCAAAAGTATTGGGACACTTACCTTTATACTCATCACCAAAAGTATTGGGACACTTACCTTTATACCAATCACCAAAAGTATTGGGACACTTACCTTTACACTCATCACCAAAAGTATTGGGACACTTACCTTTATACCAATCACCAAAAGTATTGGGACACTTACCTTTACACTCATCACCAAAAGTATTGGGACACTTACCTTTATACTCATCACCAAAAGTATTGGGACACTTACCTTTACACTCATCACCAAAAGTATTGGGACACTTACCTTTATACTCATCACCAAAAGTATTGGGACACTTACCTTTACACTCATCACCAAAAGTATTGGGACACTTACCTTTATACCAATCACCAAAAGTATTGGGACACTTACCTTTACACCAATCACCAAAAGTATTGGGACACTTACCTTTACACCCATCACCAAAAGTATTGGGACACTTACCTTTACACTCATCACCAAAAGTATTGGGACACTTACCTTTATACTCATCACCAAAAGTATTGGGACACTTACCTTTACACTCATCACCAAAAGTATTGGGACACTTACCTTTACACCCATCACCAAAAGTATTGGGACACTTACCTTTACACTCATCACCAAAAGTATTGGGACACTTACCTTTACACCGATCACCAAAAGTATTGGGACACTTACCTTTACACCCATCACCAAAAGTATTGGGACACTTACCTTTACACTCATCACCAAAAGTATTGGGACACTTACCTTTATACCAATCACCAAAAGTATTGGGACACTTACCTTTATACCAATCACCAAAAGTATTGGGACACTTACCTTTACACCCATCACCAAAAGTATTGGGACACTTACCTTTATACCAATCACCAAAAGTATTGGGACACTTACCTTTATACCAATCACCAAAAGTATTCGGACACTTACCTTTACACCAATCACCAAAAGTATTGGGACACTTACCTTTACACCCATCACCAAAAGTATTGGGACACTTACCTTTACACCAATCACCAAAAGTATTGGGACACTTACCTTTACACTGATCACCAAAAGTATTGGGACACTTACCTTTACACCGATCACCAAAAGTATTGGGACACTTACCTTTACACCGATCACCAAAAGTATTGGGACACTTACCTTTACACTGATCACCAAAAGTATTGGGACACTTACCTTTACACCAATCACCAAAAGTATTGGGACACTTACCTTTATACTGATCACCAAAAGTATTGGGACACTTACCTTTACACTCATCACCAAAAGTATTGGGACACTTACCTTTATACCAATCACCAAAAGTATTGGGACACTTACCTTTACACTCATCACCAAAAGTATTGGGACACTTACCTTTATACTCATCACCAAAAGTATTGGGACACTTACCTTTATACTCATCACCAAAAGTATTGGGACACTTACCTTTATACCAATCACCAAAAGTATTGGGACACTTACCTTTATACCAATCACCAAAAGTATTGGGACACTTACCTTTATACTCATCACCAAAAGTATTGGGACACTTACCTTTACACTCATCACCAAAAGTATTGGGACACTTACCTTTATACTCATCACCAAAAGTATTGGGACACTTACCTTTACACTCATCACCAAAAGTATTGGGACACTTACCTTTATACTGATCACCAAAAGTATTGGGACACTTACCTTTACACTCATCACCAAAAGTATTGGGACACTTACCTTTACACTCATCACCAAAAGTATTGGGACACTTACCTTTACACCAATCACCAAAAGTATTGGGACACTTACCTTTACACCCATCACCAAAAGTATTGGGACACTTACCTTTATACTGATCACCAAAAGTATTGGGACACTTACCTTTACACCCATCACCAAAAGTATTGGGACACTTACCTTTATACTCATCACCAAAAGTATTGGGACACTTACCTTTACACCAATCACCAAAAGTATTGGGACACTTACCTTTACACCAATCACCAAAAGTATTGGGACACTTACCTTTACACCAATCACCAAAAGTATTGGGACACTTACCTTTACACCCATCACCAAAAGTATTGGGACACTTACCTTTACACCCATCACCAAAAGTATTGGGACACTTACCTTTACACCCATCACCAAAAGTATTGGGACACTTACCTTTATACTCATCACCAAAAGTATTGGGACACTTACCTTTACACCAATCACCAAAAGTATTGGGACACTTACCTTTATACCAATCACCAAAAGTATTGGGACACTTACCTTTATACTCATCACCAAAAGTATTGGGACACTTACCTTTACACCGATCACCAAAAGTATTGGGACACTTACCTTTACACTCATCACCAAAAGTATTGGGACACTTACCTTTACACCAATCACCAAAAGTATTGGGACACTTACCTTTATACCAATCACCAAAAGTATTGGGACACTTACCTTTATACTCATCACCAAAAGTATTGGGACACTTACCTTTACACCAATCACCAAAAGTATTGGGACACTTACCTTTATACTCATCACCAAAAGTATTGGGACACTTACCTTTACACTCATCACCAAAAGTATTGGGACACTTACCTTTACACCGATCACCAAAAGTATTGGGACACTTACCTTTACACCCATCACCAAAAGTATTGGGACACTTACCTTTACACTCATCACCAAAAGTATTGGGACACTTACCTTTACACCAATCACCAAAAGTATTGGGACACTTACCTTTATACTCATCACCAAAAGTATTGGGACACTTACCTTTACACTCATCACCAAAAGTATTGGGACACTTACCTTTACACCGATCACCAAAAGTATTGGGACACTTACCTTTACACCCATCACCAAAAGTATTGGGACACTTACCTTTACACTCATCACCAAAAGTATTGGGACACTTACCTTTATACTCATCACCAAAAGTATTGGGACACTTACCTTTATACTCATCACCAAAAGTATTGGGACACTTACCTTTACACCGATCACCAAAAGTATTGGGACACTTACCTTTACACCCATCACCAAAAGTATTGGGACACTTACCTTTACACTCATCACCAAAAGTATTGGGACACTTACCTTTACACCGATCACCAAAAGTATTGGGACACTTACCTTTACACCCATCACCAAAAGTATTGGGACACTTACCTTTACACCCATCACCAAAAGTATTGGGACACTTACCTTTACACTCATCACCAAAAGTATTGGGACACTTACCTTTACACCGATCACCAAAAGTATTGGGACACTTACCTTTACACCCATCACCAAAAGTATTGGGACACTTACCTTTACACCCATCACCAAAAGTATTGGGACACTTACCTTTATACTCATCACCAAAAGTATTGGGACACTTACCTTTATACCAATCACCAAAAGTATTGGGACACTTACCTTTATACTCATCACCACAAGTATTGGGACACTTACCTTTATACCAATCACCAAAAGTATTGGGACACTTACCTTTATACTCATCACCACAAGTATTGGGACACTTACCTTTATACCAATCACCAAAAGTATTGGGACACTTACCTTTACACTCATCACCAAAAGTATTGGGACACTTACCTTTATACCAATCACCAAAAGTATTGGGACACTTACCTTTATACTCATCACCAAAAGTATTGGGACACTTACCTTTATACTCATCACCAAAAGTATTGGGACACTTACCTTTACACCAATCACCAAAAGTATTGGGACACTTACCTTTACACTCATCACCAAAAGTATTGGGACACTTACCTTTATACTCATCACCAAAAGTATTGGGACACTTACCTTTACACCAATCACCAAAAGTATTGGGACATTTACCTTTACACCGATCACCAAAAGTATTGGGACACTTACCTTTACACCAATCACCAAAAGTATTGGGACACTTACCTTTACACTCATCACCAAAAGTATTGGGACACTTACCTTTACACTCATCACCAAAAGTATTGGGACAGTTACCTTTATACCAATCACCAAAAGTATTGGGACACTTACCTTTATACTCATCACCAAAAGTATTGGGACACTTACCTTTATACTCATCACCAAAAGTATTGGGACACTTACCTTTATACTCATCACCAAAAGTATTGTGACACTTACCTTTATACCAATCACCAAAAGTATTGGGACACTTACCTTTACACTCATCACCAAAAGTATTGGGACACTTACCTTTACACTCATCACCAAAAGTATTGGGACACTTACCTTTACACCGATCACCAAAAGTATTGGGACACTTACCTTTATACTCATCACCAAAAGTATTGGGACACTTACCTTTATACCAATCACCAAAAGTATTGGGACACTTACCTTTACACCAATCACCAAAAGTATTGGGACACTTACCTTTACACCGATCACCAAAAGTATTGGGACACTTACCTTTACACCAATCACCAAAAGTATTTTGACACTTACCTTTATACTCATCACCAAAAGTATTGGGACACTTACCTTTACACTGATCACCAAAAGTATTGGGACACTTACCTTTATACCAATCACCAAAAGTATTTTGACACTTACCTTTATACTCATCACCAAAAGTATTGGGACACTTACCTTTATACTCATCACCAAAAGTATTGGGACACTTACCTTTATACTCATCACCAAAAGTATTGGGACACTTACCTTTACACTGATCACCAAAAGTATTGGGACACTTACCTTTACACCAATCACCAAAAGTATTGGGACACTTACCTTTATACCAATCACCAAAAGTATTGGGACACTTACCTTTATACTCATCACCAAAAGTATTGGGACACTTACCTTTATACTCATCACCAAAAGTATTGGGACACTTACCTTTACACCGATCACCAAAAGTATTGGGACACTTACCTTTATACCAATCACCAAAAGTATTGGGACACTTACCTTTACACTCATCACCAAAAGTATTGGGACACTTACCTTTACACCGATCACCAAAAGTATTGGGACACTTACCTTTACACTCATCACCAAAAGTATTGGGACACTTACCTTTATACCAATCACCAAAAGTATTGGGACACTTACCTTTACACTCATCACCAAAAGTATTGGGACACTTACCTTTATACTCATCACCAAAAGTATTGGGACACTTACCTTTATACCAATCACCAAAAGTATTGGGACACTTACCTTTATACCAATCACCAAAAGTATTGGGACACTTACCTTTACACCAATCACCAAAAGTATTGGGACACTTACCTTTACACCAATCACCAAAAGTATTGGGACACTTACCTTTACACCAATCACCAAAAGTATTGGGACACTTACCTTTACACCCATCACCAAAAGTATTGGGACACTTACCTTTACACTCATCACCAAAAGTATTGGGACACTTACCTTTATACTCATCACCAAAAGTATTGGGACACTTACCTTTATACTCATCACCAAAAGTATTGGGACACTTACCTTTACACCAATCACCAAAAGTATTGGGACACTTACCTTTACACTCATCACCAAAAGTATTGGGACACTTACCTTTACACTCATCACCAAAAGTATTGGGACACTTACCTTTATACTCATCACCAAAAGTATTGGGATACTTACCTTTATACTCATCACCAAAAGTATTGGGACACTTACCTTTATACTCATCACCAAAAGTATTGGGACACTTACCTTTACACCAATCACCAAAAGTATTGGGACACTTACCTTTACACTCATCACCAAAAGTATTGGGACACTTACCTTTATACCAATCACCAAAAGTATTGGGACACTTACCTTTATACTCATCACCAAAAGTATTGGGACACTTACCTTTATACTCATCACCAAAAGTATTGGGACACTTACCTTTACACCAATCACCAAAAGTATTGGGACACTTACCTTTATACTCATCACCAAAAGTATTGGGACACTTACCTTTATACTCATCACCAAAAGTATTGGGACACTTACCTTTACACCAATCACCAAAAGTATTGGGACACTTACCTTTATACTCATCACCAAAAGTATTGGGACACTTACCTTTACACTCATCACCAAAAGTATTGGGACACTTACCTTTACACCGATCACCAAAAGTATTGGGACACTTACCTTTACACTCATCACCAAAAGTATTGGGACACTTACCTTTATACCAATCACCAAAAGTATTGGGACACTTACCTTTATACTCATCACCAAAAGTATTGGGACACTTACCTTTATACCAATCACCAAAAGTATTGGGACACTTACCTTTATACTCATCACCAAAAGTATTGGGACACTTACCTTTATACTCATCACCAAAAGTATTGGGACACTTACCTTTATACTCATCACCAAAAGTATTGGGACACTTACCTTTATACTCATCACCAAAAGTATTGGGACACTTACCTTTACACCAATCACCAAAAGTATTGGGACACTTACCTTTACACCAATCACCAAAAGTATTGGGACACTTACCTTTATACCAATCACCAAAAGTATTGGGACACTTACCTTTACACCAATCACCAAAAGTATTGGGACACTTACCTTTATACCAATCACCAAAAGTATTGGGACACTTACCTTTATACTCATCACCAAAAGTATTGGGACACTTACCTTTATACCAATCACCAAAAGTATTGGGACACTTACCTTTACACTCATCACCAAAAGTATTGGGACACTTACCTTTACACCAATCACCAAAAGTATTGGGACACTTACCTTTACACCAATCACCAAAAGTATTGGGACACTTACCTTTATACCAATCACCAAAAGTATTGGGACACTTACCTTTATACCAATCACCAAAAGTATTGGGACACTTACCTTTACACTCATCACCAAAAGTATTGGGACACTTACCTTTACACCAATCACCAAAAGTATTGGGACACTTACCTTTATACCAATCACCAAAAGTATTGGGACACTTACCTTTACACCGATCACCAAAAGTATTGGGACACTTACCTTTACACCAATCACCAAAAGTATTGGGACACTTACCTTTACACCAATCACCAAAAGTATTGGGACACTTACCTTTATACTCATCACCAAAAGTATTGGGACACTTACCTTTACACCAATCACCAAAAGTATTGGGACACTTACCTTTATACCAATCACCAAAAGTATTGGGACACTTACCTTTACACTCATCACCAAAAGTATTGGGACACTTACCTTTACACCGATCACCAAAAGTATTGGGACACTTACCTTTACACTCATCACCAAAAGTATTGGGACACTTACCTTTATACTCATCACCAAAAGTATTGGGACACTTACCTTTACACTCATCACCAAAAGTATTGGGACACTTACCTTTATACCAATCACCAAAAGTATTGGGACACTTACCTTTATACCAATCACCAAAAGTATTGGGACACTTACCTTTATACTCATCACCAAAAGTATTGGGACACTTACCTTTATACCAATCACCAAAAGTATTGGGACACTTACCTTTATACTCATCACCAAAAGTATTGGGACACTTACCTTTACACCAATCACCAAAAGTATTGGGACACTTACCTTTATACTCATCACCAAAAGTATTGGGACACTTACCTTTACACTCATCACCAAAAGTATTGGGACACTTACCTTTATACCAATCACCAAAAGTATTGGGACACTTACCTTTATACTCATCACCAAAAGTATTGGGACACTTACCTTTATACCAATCACCAAAAGTATTGGGACACTTACCTTTATACTCATCACCAAAAGTATTGGGACACTTACCTTTATACCAATCACCAAAAGTATTGGGACACTTACCTTTACACCAATCACCAAAAGTATTGGGACACTTACCTTTATACCAATCACCAAAAGTATTGGGACACTTACCTTTACACCAATCACCAAAAGTATTGGGACACTTACCTTTATACCAATCACCAAAAGTATTGGGACACTTACCTTTATACCAATCACCAAAAGTATTGGGACACTTACCTTTACACTCATCACCAAAAGTATTGGGACACTTACCTTTACACCAATCACCAAAAGTATTGGGACACTTACCTTTATACCAATCACCAAAAGTATTGGGACACTTACCTTTACACCAATCACCAAAAGTATTGGGACACTTACCTTTACACCAATCACCAAAAGTATTGGGACACTTACCTTTATACCAATCACCAAAAGTATTGGGACACTTACCTTTATACTCATCACCAAAAGTATTGGGACACTTACCTTTATACTCATCACCAAAAGTATTGGGACACTTACCTTTATACTCATCACCAAAAGTATTGGGACACTTACCTTTATACTCATCACCAAAAGTATTGGGACACTTACCTTTATACCAATCACCAAAAGTATTGGGACACTTACCTTTACACCAATCACCAAAAGTATTGGGACACTTACCTTTACACCAATCACCAAAAGTATTGGGACACTTACCTTTACACTCATCACCAAAAGTATTGGGACACTTACCTTTACACCAATCACCAAAAGTATTGGGACACTTACCTTTACACTCATCACCAAAAGTATTGGGACACTTACCTTTACACTCATCACCAAAAGTATTGGGACACTTACCTTTATACTCATCACCAAAAGTATTGGGACACTTACCTTTATACTCATCACCAAAAGTATTGGGACACTTACCTTTATACTCATCACCAAAAGTATTGGGACACTTACCTTTATACTCATCACCAAAAGTATTGGGACACTTACCTTTACACTCATCACCAAAAGTATTGGGACACTTACCTTTATACTCATCACCAAAAGTATTGGGACACTTACCTTTATACCAATCACCAAAAGTATTGGGACACTTACCTTTACACTCATCACCAAAAGTATTGGGACACTTACCTTTATACCAATCACCAAAAGTATTGGGACACTTACCTTTACACTCATCACCAAAAGTATTGGGACACTTACCTTTATACTCATCACCAAAAGTATTGGGACACTTACCTTTACACTCATCACCAAAAGTATTGGGACACTTACCTTTATACTCATCACCAAAAGTATTGGGACACTTACCTTTACACCAATCACCAAAAGTATTGGGACACTTACCTTTATACCAATCACCAAAAGTATTGGGACACTTACCTTTACACCAATCACCAAAAGTATTGGGACACTTACCTTTACACCCATCACCAAAAGTATTGGGACACTTACCTTTACACTCATCACCAAAAGTATTGGGACACTTACCTTTATACTCATCACCAAAAGTATTGGGACACTTACCTTTACACTCATCACCAAAAGTATTGGGACACTTACCTTTACACCCATCACCAAAAGTATTGGGACACTTACCTTTACACTCATCACCAAAAGTATTGGGACACTTACCTTTACACCGATCACCAAAAGTATTGGGACACTTACCTTTACACCCATCACCAAAAGTATTGGGACACTTACCTTTACACTCATCACCAAAAGTATTGGGACACTTACCTTTATACCAATCACCAAAAGTATTGGGACACTTACCTTTATACCAATCACCAAAAGTATTGGGACACTTACCTTTACACCCATCACCAAAAGTATTGGGACACTTACCTTTATACCAATCACCAAAAGTATTGGGACACTTACCTTTATACCAATCACCAAAAGTATTCGGACACTTACCTTTACACCAATCACCAAAAGTATTGGGACACTTACCTTTACACCCATCACCAAAAGTATTGGGACACTTACCTTTACACCAATCACCAAAAGTATTGGGACACTTACCTTTACACTGATCACCAAAAGTATTGGGACACTTACCTTTACACCGATCACCAAAAGTATTGGGACACTTACCTTTACACCGATCACCAAAAGTATTGGGACACTTACCTTTACACTGATCACCAAAAGTATTGGGACACTTACCTTTATACTGATCACCAAAAGTATTGGGACACTTACCTTTACACTCATCACCAAAAGTATTGGGACACTTACCTTTATACCAATCACCAAAAGTATTGGGACACTTACCTTTACACTCATCACCAAAAGTATTGGGACACTTACCTTTATACTCATCACCAAAAGTATTGGGACACTTACCTTTATACTCATCACCAAAAGTATTGGGACACTTACCTTTATACCAATCACCAAAAGTATTGGGACACTTACCTTTATACCAATCACCAAAAGTATTGGGACACTTACCTTTATACTCATCACCAAAAGTATTGGGACACTTACCTTTACACTCATCACCAAAAGTATTGGGACACTTACCTTTATACTCATCACCAAAAGTATTGGGACACTTACCTTTACACTCATCACCAAAAGTATTGGGACACTTACCTTTATACTGATCACCAAAAGTATTGGGACACTTACCTTTACACTCATCACCAAAAGTATTGGGACACTTACCTTTACACTCATCACCAAAAGTATTGGGACACTTACCTTTACACCAATCACCAAAAGTATTGGGACACTTACCTTTACACCCATCACCAAAAGTATTGGGACACTTACCTTTATACTGATCACCAAAAGTATTGGGACACTTACCTTTACACCCATCACCAAAAGTATTGGGACACTTACCTTTATACTCATCACCAAAAGTATTGGGACACTTACCTTTACACCAATCACCAAAAGTATTGGGACACTTACCTTTACACCAATCACCAAAAGTATTGGGACACTTACCTTTACACCAATCACCAAAAGTATTGGGACACTTACCTTTACACCCATCACCAAAAGTATTGGGACACTTACCTTTATACTGATCACCAAAAGTATTGGGACACTTACCTTTACACCCATCACCAAAAGTATTGGGACACTTACCTTTATACTCATCACCAAAAGTATTGGGACACTTACCTTTACACCAATCACCAAAAGTATTGGGACACTTACCTTTATACCAATCACCAAAAGTATTGGGACACTTACCTTTATACTCATCACCAAAAGTATTGGGACACTTACCTTTACACCGATCACCAAAAGTATTGGGACACTTACCTTTACACTCATCACCAAAAGTATTGGGACACTTACCTTTACACCAATCACCAAAAGTATTGGGACACTTACCTTTATACCAATCACCAAAAGTATTGGGACACTTACCTTTATACTCATCACCAAAAGTATTGGGACACTTACCTTTACACCGATCACCAAAAGTATTTGGACACTTACCTTTATACTCATCACCAAAAGTATTGGGACACTTACCTTTATACCAATCACCAAAAGTATTGGGACACTTACCTTTATACCAATCACCAAAAGTATTGGGACACTTACCTTTATACTCATCACCAAAAGTATTGGGACACTTACCTTTACACCAATCACCAAAAGTATTGGGACACTTACCTTTATACTCATCACCAAAAGTATTGGGACACTTACCTTTATACCAATCACCAAAAGTATTGGGACACTTACCTTTATACCAATCACCAAAAGTATTGGGACACTTACCTTTATACCAATCACCAAAAGTATTGGGACACTTACCTTTACACTCATCACCAAAAGTATTGGGACACTTACCTTTATACCAATCACCAAAAGTATTGGGACACTTACCTTTACACTCATCACCAAAAGTATTGGGACACTTACCTTTATACCAATCACCAAAAGTATTGGGACACTTACCTTTATACTCATCACCAAAAGTATTGGGACACTTACCTTTACACCAATCACCAAAAGTATTGGGACACTTACCTTTATACTCATCACCAAAAGTATTGGGACACTTACCTTTATACCAATCACCAAAAGTATTGGGACACTTACCTTTATACCGATCACCAAAAGTATTGGGACACTTACCTTTACACCCATCACCAAAAGTATTGGGACACTTACCTTTATACCAATCACCAAAAGTATTGGGACACTTACCTTTATACTCATCACCAAAAGTATTGGGACACTTACCTTTACACCAATCACCAAAAGTATTGGGACACTTACCTTTATACCAATCACCAAAAGTATTGGGACACTTACCTTTATACCAATCACCAAAAGTATTGGGACACTTACCTTTACACCAATCACCAAAAGTATTGGGACACTTACCTTTACACTCATCACCAAAAGTATTGGGACACTTACCTTTATACCAATCACCAAAAGTATTGGGACACTTACCTTTATACTCATCACCAAAAGTATTGGGACACTTACCTTTATACTCATCACCAAAAGTATTGGGACACTTACCTTTATACTCATCACCAAAAGTATTGGGACACTTACCTTTACACTCATCACCAAAAGTATTGGGACACTTACCTTTATACCAATCACCAAAAGTATTGGGACACTTACCTTTATACTCATCACCAAAAGTATTGGGACACTTACCTTTACACTCATCACCAAAAGTATTGGGACACTTACCTTTACACCGATCACCAAAAGTATTGGGACACTTACCTTTACACCCATCACCAAAAGTATTGGGACACTTACCTTTACACCCATCACCAAAAGTATTGGGACACTTACCTTTACACCAATCACCAAAAGTATTGGGACACTTACCTTTATACTCATCACCAAAAGTATTGGGACACTTACCTTTATACCAATCACCAAAAGTATTGGGACACTTACCTTTATACTCATCACCACAAGTATTGGGACACTTACCTTTATACCAATCACCAAAAGTATTGGGACACTTACCTTTATACTCATCACCACAAGTATTGGGACACTTACCTTTATACCAATCACCAAAAGTATTGGGACACTTACCTTTACACTCATCACCAAAAGTATTGGGACACTTACCTTTATACCAATCACCAAAAGTATTGGGACACTTACCTTTATACTCATCACCAAAAGTATTGGGACACTTACCTTTATACTCATCACCAAAAGTATTGGGACACTTACCTTTACACTCATCACCAAAAGTATTGGGACACTTACCTTTATACTCATCACCAAAAGTATTGGGACACTTACCTTTACACCAATCACCAAAAGTATTGGGACATTTACCTTTACACCGATCACCAAAAGTATTGGGACACTTACCTTTACACCAATCACCAAAAGTATTGGGACACTTACCTTTACACTCATCACCAAAAGTATTGGGACACTTACCTTTACACTCATCACCAAAAGTATTGGGACAGTTACCTTTATACCAATCACCAAAAGTATTGGGACACTTACCTTTATACCAATCACCAAAAGTATTGGGACACTTACCTTTACACTCATCACCAAAAGTATTGGGACACTTACCTTTACACCGATCACCAAAAGTATTGGGACACTTACCTTTACACTCATCACCAAAAGTATTGGGACACTTACCTTTATACCAATCACCAAAAGTATTGGGACACTTACCTTTATACCAATCACCAAAAGTATTGGGACACTTACCTTTATACTCATCACCAAAAGTATTGGGACACTTACCTTTATACCAATCACCAAAAGTATTGGGACACTTACCTTTACACTCATCACCAAAAGTATTGGGACACTTACCTTTACACTCATCACCAAAAGTATTGGGACACTTACCTTTACACCGATCACCAAAAGTATTGGGACACTTACCTTTACACTCATCACCAAAAGTATTGGGACACTTACCTTTATACCAATCACCAAAAGTATTGGGACACTTACCTTTATACTCATCACCAAAAGTATTGGGACACTTACCTTTATACCAATCACCAAAAGTATTGGGACACTTACCTTTATACTCATCACCAAAAGTATTGGGACACTTACCTTTATACCAATCACCAAAAGTATTGGGACACTTACCTTTACACCAATCACCAAAAGTATTGGGACACTTACCTTTATACCAATCACCAAAAGTATTGGGACACTTACCTTTACACCAATCACCAAAAGTATTGGGACACTTACCTTTATACCAATCACCAAAAGTATTGGGACACTTACCTTTATACTCATCACCAAAAGTATTGGGACACTTACCTTTATACCAATCACCAAAAGTATTGGGACACTTACCTTTACACCAATCACCAAAAGTATTGGGACACTTACCTTTATACCAATCACCAAAAGTATTGGGACACTTACCTTTACACCAATCACCAAAAGTATTGGGACACTTACCTTTATACCAATCACCAAAAGTATTGGGACACTTACCTTTATACCAATCACCAAAAGTATTGGGACACTTACCTTTACACTCATCACCAAAAGTATTGGGACACTTACCTTTACACCAATCACCAAAAGTATTGGGACACTTACCTTTATACCAATCACCAAAAGTATTGGGACACTTACCTTTATACCAATCACCAAAAGTATTGGGACACTTACCTTTACACCAATCACCAAAAGTATTGGGACACTTACCTTTACACCAATCACCAAAAGTATTGGGACACTTACCTTTACACTCATCACCAAAAGTATTGGGACACTTACCTTTACACCAATCACCAAAAGTATTGGGACACTTACCTTTACACCGATCACCAAAAGTATTGTGGGACACTTACCTTTACAACCAATCACCAAAAGTATTGGGACACTTACCTTTATACCAATCACCAAAAGTATTGGGACACTTACCTTTATACCAATCACCAAAAGTATTGGGACACTTACCTTTACACCAATCACCAAAAGTATTGGGACACTTACCTTTACACCAATCACCAAAAGTATTGGGACACTTACCTTTACACTCATCACCAAAAGTATTGGGACACTTACCTTTACACCAATCACCAAAAGTATTGGGACACTTACCTTTACACCGATCACCAAAAGTATTGGGACACTTACCTTTACACCAATCACCAAAAGTATTGGGACACTTACCTTATACCAATCACCAAAAGTATTGGGACACTTACCTTTACACTCATCACCAAAAGTATTGGGACACTTACCTTTACACCGATCACCAAAAGTATTGGGACACTTACCTTTACACTCATCACCAAAAGTATTGGGACACTTACCTTTATACCAATCACCAAAAGTATTGGGACACTTACCTTTATACTCATCACCAAAAGTATTGGGGACACTTACCTTTATACCAATCACCAAAAGTATTGGGACACTTACCTTTATACCAATCACCAAAGTATTGGGACACTTACCTTTACACCAATCACCAAAAGTATTGGGACACTTACCTTTATACCAATCACCAAAAGTATTGGGACACTTACCTTTATACTCATCACCAAAAGTATTGGGACACTTACCTTTATACCAATCACCAAAAGTATTGGGACACTTACCTTTACACCAATCACCAAAAGTATTGGGACACTTACCTTATACCAATCACCAAAAGTATTGGGACACTTACCTTTACACCAATCACCAAAAGTATTGGGACACTTACCTTTATACCAATCACCAAAAGTATTGGGACACTTACCTTTATACCAATCACCAAAAGTATTGGGACACTTACCTTTACACTCATCACCAAAAGTATTGGGACACTTACCTTTATACCAATCACCAAAAGTATTGGGACACTTACCTTTATACCAATCACCAAAAGTATTGGGACACTTACCTTTACACTCATCACTAAAAGTATTGGGACACTTACCTTTACACAATCACCAAAGTATTGGGACACTTACCTTTATACCAATCACCAAAAGTATTGGGACACTTACCTTTATACCAATCACCAAAAGTATTGGGACACTTACCTTTACACCAATCACCAAAAGTATTGGGACACTTACCTTTACACTCAATCACCAAAAGTATTGGGACACTTACCTTTACACCAATCACCAAAAGTATTGGGACACTTACCTTTATACCGATCACCAAAAGTATTGGGACACTTACCTTTACACCCATCACCAAAAGTATTGGGACACTTACCTTTATACCAATCACCAAAAGTATTGGGACACTTACCTTTACACTGATCACCAAAAGTATTGGGACACTTACCTTTACACTCATCACCAAAAGTATTGGGACACTTACCTTTATACTCATCACCAAAAGTATTGGGACACTTACCTTTATACTCATCACCAAAAGTATTGGACACTTACCTTTATACTCATCACCAAAAGTATTGGGACACTTACCTTTATACTCATCACCAAAAGTATTGGGACACTTACCTTTATACTCATCACCAAAAGTATTGGGACACTTACCTTTATACTCATCACCAAAAGTATTGGGACACTTACCTTTATACTCATCACCAAAAGTATTGGGACACTTACCTTTATACTCATCACCAAAAGTATTGGGACACTTACCTTTATACTCATCACCAAAAGTATTGGGACACTTACCTTTATACTCATCACCAAAAGTATTGGGACACTTACCTTTATACCAATCACCAAAAGTATTGGGACACTTACCTTTACACCAATCACCAAAAGTATTGGGACACTTACCTTTATACCAATCACCAAAAGTATTGGGACACTTACCTTTACACCAATCACCAAAAGTATTGGGACACTTACCTTTACACTCATCACCAAAAGTATTGGGACACTTACCTTTACACTCATCACCAAAAGTATTGGGACACTTACCTTTATACTCATCACCAAAAGTATTGGGACACTTACCTTTATACCAATCACCAAAAGTATTGGGACACTTACCTTTACACTCATCACCAAAAGTATTGGGACACTTACCTTTATACCAATCACCAAAAGTATTGGGACACTTACCTTTACACTCATCACCAAAAGTATTGGGACACTTACCTTTACACCGATCACCAAAAGTATTGGGACACTTACCTTTACACCCATCACCAAAAGTATTGGGACACTTACCTTTACACTCATCACCAAAAGTATTGGGACACTTACCTTTACACCCATCACCAAAAGTATTGGGACACTTACCTTTATACCAATCACCAAAAGTATTGGGACACTTACCTTTACACCAATCACCAAAAGTATTGGGACACTTACCTTTACACCAATCACCAAAAGTATTGGGACACTTACCTTTACACCCATCACCAAAAGTATTGGGACACTTACCTTTATACTGATCACCAAAAGTATTGGGACACTTACCTTTACACCCATCACCAAAAGTATTGGGACACTTACCTTTATACTCATCACCAAAAGTATTGGGACACTTACCTTTACACCAATCACCAAAAGTATTGGGACACTTACCTTTACACCAATCACCAAAAGTATTGGGACACTTACCTTTATACCAATCACCAAAAGTATTGGGACACTTACCTTTATACTCATCACCAAAAGTATTGGGACACTTACCTTTACACCGATCACCAAAAGTATTGGGACACTTACCTTTATACTCATCACCAAAAGTATTGGGACACTTACCTTTATACCAATCACCAAAAGTATTGGGACACTTACCTTTACACTCATCACCAAAAGTATTGGGACACTTACCTTTATACCAATCACCAAAAGTATTGGGACACTTACCTTTACACTGATCACCAAAAGTATTGGGACACTTACCTTTACACTCATCACCAAAAGTATTGGGACACTTACCTTTATACTCATCACCAAAAGTATTGGGACACTTACCTTTATACTCATCACCAAAAGTATTGGGACACTTACCTTTATACTCATCACCAAAAGTATTGGGACACTTACCTTTACACTCATCACCAAAAGTATTGGGACACTTACCTTTATACTCATCACCAAAAGTATTGGGACACTTACCTTTATACCAATCACCAAAAGTATTGGGACACTTACCTTTACACTCATCACCAAAAGTATTGGGACACTTACCTTTATACCAATCACCAAAAGTATTGGGACACTTACCTTTACACTCATCACCAAAAGTATTGGGACACTTACCTTTATACTCATCACCAAAAGTATTGGGACACTTACCTTTACACCAATCACCAAAAGTATTGGGACACTTACCTTTACACCCATCACCAAAAGTATTGGGACACTTACCTTTACACTCATCACCAAAAGTATTGGGACACTTACCTTTATACCAATCACCAAAAGTATTGGGACACTTACCTTTACACTCATCACCAAAAGTATTGGGACACTTACCTTTACACCGATCACCAAAAGTATTGGGACACTTACCTTTACACCCATCACCAAAAGTATTGGGACACTTACCTTTACACTCATCACCAAAAGTATTGGGACACTTACCTTTACACCCATCACCAAAAGTATTGGGACACTTACCTTTATACCAATCACCAAAAGTATTGGGACACTTACCTTTACACCAATCACCAAAAGTATTGGGACACTTACCTTTACACCAATCACCAAAAGTATTGGGACACTTACCTTTACACCCATCACCAAAAGTATTGGGACACTTACCTTTATACTGATCACCAAAAGTATTGGGACACTTACCTTTACACCCATCACCAAAAGTATTGGGACACTTACCTTTATACTCATCACCAAAAGTATTGGGACACTTACCTTTACACCAATCACCAAAAGTATTGGGACACTTACCTTTACACTCATCACCAAAAGTATTGGGACACTTACCTTTACACCAATCACCAAAAGTATTGGGACACTTACCTTTATACCAATCACCAAAAGTATTGGGACACTTACCTTTATACTCATCACCAAAAGTATTGGGACACTTACCTTTACACCGATCACCAAAAGTATTGGGACACTTACCTTTATACTCATCACCAAAAGTATTGGGACACTTACCTTTATACCAATCACCAAAAGTATTGGGACACTTACCTTTATACCAATCACCAAAAGTATTGGGACACTTACCTTTATACCAATCACCAAAAGTATTGGGACACTTACCTTTATACTCATCACCAAAAGTATTGGGACACTTACCTTTACACCAATCACCAAAAGTATTGGGACACTTACCTTTATACTCATCACCAAAAGTATTGGGACACTTACCTTTATACCAATCACCAAAAGTATTGGGACACTTACCTTTATACCAATCACCAAAAGTATTGGGACACTTACCTTTATACCAATCACCAAAAGTATTGGGACACTTACCTTTACACTCATCACCAAAAGTATTGGGACACTTACCTTTATACCAATCACCAAAAGTATTGGGACACTTACCTTTACACTCATCACCAAAAGTATTGGAACACTTACCTTTATACTCATCACCAAAAGTATTGGGACACTTACCTTTACACCAATCACCAAAAGTATTGGGACACTTACCTTTATACCAATCACCAAAAGTATTGGGACACTTACCTTTATACTCATCACCAAAAGTATTGGGACACTTACCTTTATACTCATCACCAAAAGTATTGGGACACTTACCTTTATACCAATCACCAAAAGTATTGGGACACTTACCTTTATACTCATCACCAAAAGTATTGGGACACTTACCTTTACACTCATCACCAAAAGTATTGGGACACTTACCTTTATACCAATCACCAAAAGTATTGGGACACTTACCTTTATACTCATCACCAAAAGTATTGGGACACTTACCTTTATACTCATCACCAAAAGTATTGGGACACTTACCTTTATACTCATCACCAAAAGTATTGGGACACTTACCTTTACACCGATCACCAAAAGTATTGGGACACTTACCTTTACACCCATCACCAAAAGTATTGGGACACTTACCTTTACACTCATCACCAAAAGTATTGGGACACTTACCTTTACACCGATCACCAAAAGTATTGGGACACTTACCTTTACACCCATCACCAAAAGTATTGGGACACTTACCTTTACACCCATCACCAAAAGTATTGGGACACTTACCTTTATACTCATCACCAAAAGTATTGGGACACTTACCTTTATACCAATCACCAAAAGTATTGGGACACTTACCTTTATACTCATCACCACAAGTATTGGGACACTTACCTTTATACCAATCACCAAAAGTATTGGGACACTTACCTTTACACTCATCACCAAAAGTATTGGGACACTTACCTTTATACCAATCACCAAAAGTATTGGGACACTTACCTTTATACTCATCACCAAAAGTATTGGGACACTTACCTTTATACTCATCACCAAAAGTATTGGGACACTTACCTTTACACCAATCACCAAAAGTATTGGGACACTTACCTTTACACTCATCACCAAAAGTATTGGGACACTTACCTTTATACTCATCACCAAAAGTATTGGGACACTTACCTTTACACCAATCACCAAAAGTATTGGGACATTTACCTTTACACCGATCACCAAAAGTATTGGGACACTTACCTTTACACCAATCACCAAAAGTATTGGGACACTTACCTTTACACTCATCACCAAAAGTATTGGGACACTTACCTTTACACTCATCACCAAAAGTATTGGGACAGTTACCTTTATACCAATCACCAAAAGTATTGGGACACTTACCTTTACACTCATCACCAAAAGTATTGGGACACTTACCTTTACACTCATCACCAAAAGTATTGGGACACTTACCTTTATACTCATCACCAAAAGTATTGGGACACTTACCTTTATACTCATCACCAAAAGTATTGTGACACTTACCTTTATACCAATCACCAAAAGTATTGGGACACTTACCTTTACACTCATCACCAAAAGTATTGGGACACTTACCTTTACACTCATCACCAAAAGTATTGGGACACTTACCTTTACACCGATCACCAAAAGTATTGGGACACTTACCTTTATACTCATCACCAAAAGTATTGGGACACTTACCTTTATACCAATCACCAAAAGTATTGGGACACTTACCTTTACACCAATCACCAAAAGTATTGGGACACTTACCTTTACACCGATCACCAAAAGTATTGGGACACTTACCTTTACACCAATCACCAAAAGTATTTTGACACTTACCTTTATACTCATCACCAAAAGTATTGGGACACTTACCTTTATACTCATCACCAAAAGTATTGGGACACTTACCTTTACACTGATCACCAAAAGTATTGGGACACTTACCTTTACACCAATCACCAAAAGTATTGGGACACTTACCTTTATACCAATCACCAAAAGTATTGGGACACTTACCTTTATACTCATCACCAAAAGTATTGGGACACTTACCTTTATACTCATCACCAAAAGTATTGGGACACTTACCTTTACACCGATCACCAAAAGTATTGGGACACTTACCTTTATACCAATCACCAAAAGTATTGGGACACTTACCTTTACACTCATCACCAAAAGTATTGGGACACTTACCTTTACACCAATCACCAAAAGTATTGGGACACTTACCTTTACACTCATCACCAAAAGTATTGGGACACTTACCTTTATACCAATCACCAAAAGTATTGGGACACTTACCTTTATACTCATCACCAAAAGTATTGGGACACTTACCTTTATACCAATCACCAAAAGTATTGGGACACTTACCTTTACACTCATCACCAAAAGTATTGGGACACTTACCTTTATACTCATCACCAAAAGTATTGGGACACTTACCTTTATACCAATCACCAAAAGTATTGGGACACTTACCTTTATACCAATCACCAAAAGTATTGGGACACTTACCTTTACACCAATCACCAAAAGTATTGGGACACTTACCTTTACACCAATCACCAAAAGTATTGGGACACTTACCTTTACACCAATCACCAAAAGTATTGGGACACTTACCTTTACACCCATCACCAAAAGTATTGGGACACTTACCTTTACACTCATCACCAAAAGTATTGGGACACTTACCTTTATACTCATCACCAAAAGTATTGGGACACTTACCTTTATACTGATCACCAAAAGTATTGGGACACTTACCTTTATACTGATCACCAAAAGTATTGGGACACTTACCTTTACACTCATCACCAAAAGTATTGGGACACTTACCTTTATACTCATCACCAAAAGTATTGGGACACTTACCTTTATACTCATCACCAAAAGTATTGGGACACTTACCTTTATACTCATCACCAAAAGTATTGGGACACTTACCTTTATACCAATCACCAAAAGTATTGGGACACTTACCTTTATACTCATCACCAAAAGTATTGGGACACTTACCTTTACACCCATCACCAAAAGTATTGGGACACTTACCTTTACACTCATCACCAAAAGTATTGGGACACTTACCTTTACACCCATCACCAAAAGTATTGGGACACTTACCTTTATACCAATCACCAAAAGTATTGGGACACTTACCTTTACACCAATCACCAAAAGTATTGGGACACTTACCTTTACACCAATCACCAAAAGTATTGGGACACTTACCTTTACACCAATCACCAAAAGTATTGGGACACTTACCTTTATACTCATCACCAAAAGTATTGGGACACTTACCTTTACACCAATCACCAAAAGTATTGGGACACTTACCTTTACACCAATCACCAAAAGTATTGGGACACTTACCTTTATACTGATCACCAAAAGTATTGGGACACTTACCTTTATACTGATCACCAAAAGTATTGGGACACTTACCTTTACACTCATCACCAAAAGTATTGGGACACTTACCTTTATACCAATCACCAAAAGTATTGGGACACTTACCTTTACACTCATCACCAAAAGTATTGGGACACTTACCTTTATACTCATCACCAAAAGTATTGGGACACTTACCTTTATACTCATCACCAAAAGTATTGGGACACTTACCTTTATACCAATCACCAAAAGTATTGGGACACTTACCTTTATACCAATCACCAAAAGTATTGGGACACTTACCTTTATACTCATCACCAAAAGTATTGGGACACTTACCTTTACACCAATCACCAAAAGTATTGGGACACTTACCTTTATACTGATCACCAAAAGTATTGGGACACTTACCTTTACACCCATCACCAAAAGTATTGGGACACTTACCTTTATACTGATCACCAAAAGTATTGGGACACTTACCTTTACACTCATCACCAAAAGTATTGGGACACTTACCTTTATACCAATCACCAAAAGTATTGGGACACTTACCTTTACACCAATCACCAAAAGTATTGGGACACTTACCTTTATACTGATCACCAAAAGTATTGGGACACTTACCTTTATACCAATCACCAAAAGTATTGGGACACTTACCTTTACACCAATCACCAAAAGTATTGGGACACTTACCTTTACACCCATCACCAAAAGTATTGGGACACTTACCTTTATACTGATCACCAAAAGTATTGGGACACTTACCTTTACACCCATCACCAAAAGTATTGGGACACTTACCTTTATACTGATCACCAAAAGTATTGGGACACTTACCTTTACACCAATCACCAAAAGTATTGGGACACTTACCTTTACACCAATCACCAAAAGTATTGGGACACTTACCTTTACACCCATCACCAAAAGTATTGGGACACTTACCTTTACACCCATCACCAAAAGTATTGGGACACTTACCTTTATACTGATCACCAAAAGTATTGGGACACTTACCTTTATACTCATCACCAAAAGTATTGGGACACTTACCTTTACACCAATCACCAAAAGTATTGGGACAGTTACCTTTATACCGATCACCAAAAGTATTGGGACACTTACCTTTACACTCATCACCAAAAGTATTGGGACACTTACCTTTATACCAATCACCAAAAGTATTGGGACACTTACCTTTATACTCATCACCAAAAGTATTGGGACACTTACCTTTATACTCATCACCAAAAGTATTGGGACACTTACCTTTACACCAATCACCAAAAGTATTGGGACACTTACCTTTACACCAATCACCAAAAGTATTGGGACACTTACCTTTATACCAATCACCAAAAGTATTGGGACACTTACCTTTATACCAATCACCAAAAGTATTGGGACACTTACCTTTATACTCATCACCAAAAGTATTGGGACACTTACCTTTATACCGATCACCAAAAGTATTGGGACACTTACCTTTACACCCATCACCAAAAGTATTGGGACACTTACCTTTATACCAATCACCAAAAGTATTGGGACACTTACCTTTATACTCATCACCAAAAGTATTGGGACACTTACCTTTACACTCATCACCAAAAGTATTGGGACACTTACCTTTATACTCATCACCAAAAGTATTGGGACACTTACCTTTACACCCATCACCAAAAGTATTGGGACACTTACCTTTACACCCATCACCAAAAGTATTGGGACACTTACCTTTATACTCATCACCAAAAGTATTGGGACACTTACCTTTATACCAATCACCAAAAGTATTGGGACACTTACCTTTATACCAATCACCAAAAGTATTGGGACACTTACCTTTACACTCATCACCAAAAGTATTGGGACACTTACCTTTATACCAATCACCAAAAGTATTGGGACACTTACCTTTACACTCATCACCAAAAGTATTGGGACACTTACCTTTATACCAATCACCAAAAGTATTGGGACACTTACCTTTACACCCATCACCAAAAGTATTGGGACACTTACCTTTACACCGATCACCAAAAGTATTGGGACACTTACCTTTACACCGATCACCAAAAGTATTGGGACACTTACCTTTACACTCATCACCAAAAGTATTGGGACACTTACCTTTACACTCATCACCAAAAGTATTGGGACACTTACCTTTATACTCATCACCAAAAGTATTGGGACACTTACCTTTACACTGATCACCAAAAGTATTGGGACACTTACCTTTACACCGATCACCAAAAGTATTGGGACACTTACCTTTACACTGATCACCAAAAGTATTGGGACACTTACCTTTATACTGATCACCAAAAGTATTGGGACACTTACCTTTACACTCATCACCAAAAGTATTGGGACACTTACCTTTATACTCATCACCAAAAGTATTGGGACACTTACCTTTATACTCATCACCAAAAGTATTGGGACACTTACCTTTATACTCATCACCAAAAGTATTGGGACACTTACCTTTATACCAATCACCAAAAGTATTGGGACACTTACCTTTATACTCATCACCAAAAGTATTGGGACACTTACCTTTATACTCATCACCAAAAGTATTGGGACACTTACCTTTATACCAATCACCAAAAGTATTGGGACACTTACCTTTATACCAATCACCAAAAGTATTGGGACACTTACCTTTACACCAATCACCAAAAGTATTGGGACACTTACCTTTACACCAATCACCAAAAGTATTGGGACACTTACCTTTACACCCATCACCAAAAGTATTGGGACACTTACCTTTATACTGATCACCAAAAGTATTGGGACACTTACCTTTACACCGATCACCAAAAGTATTGGGACACTTACCTTTATACCAATCACCAAAAGTATTGGGACACTTACCTTTACACTCATCACCAAAAGTATTGGGACACTTACCTTTACACCAATCACCAAAAGTATTGGGACACTTACCTTTACACCAGTCACCAAAAGTATTGGGACACTTACCTTTACACCAATCACCAAAAGTATTGGGACACTTACCTTTACACCCATCACCAAAAGTATTGGGACACTTACCTTTACACCGATCACCAAAAGTATTGGGACACTTACCTTTACACTCATCACCAAAAGTATTGGGACACTTACCTTTACACCAATCACCAAAAGTATTGGGACACTTACCTTTACACCGATCACCAAAAGTATTGGGACACTTACCTTTACACCAATCACCAAAAGTATTGGGACACTTACCTTTATACTCATCACCAAAAGTATTGGGACACTTACCTTTATACTCATCACCAAAAGTATTGGGACACTTACCTTTATACTCATCACCAAAAGTATTGGGACACTTACCTTTACACCAATCACCAAAAGTATTGGGACACTTACCTTTATACTCATCACCAAAAGTATTGGGACACTTACCTTTATACTCATCACCAAAAGTATTGGGACACTTACCTTTATACTCATCACCAAAAGTATTGGGACACTTACCTTTACACCAATCACCAAAAGTATTGGGACACTTACCTTTACACCAATCACCAAAAGTATTGGGACACTTACCTTTATACCAATCACCAAAAGTATTGGGACACTTACCTTTATACCAATCACCAAAAGTATTGGGACACTTACCTTTACACTCATCACCAAAAGTATTGGGACACTTACCTTTATACTCATCACCAAAAGTATTGGGACACTTACCTTTACACCAATCACCAAAAGTATTGGGACACTTACCTTTATACCAATCACCAAAAGTATTGGGACACTTACCTTTATACTCATCACCAAAAGTATTGGGACACTTACCTTTATACTCATCACCAAAAGTATTGGGACACTTACCTTTATACTCATCACCAAAAGTATTGGGACACTTACCTTTATACTCATCACCAAAAGTATTGGGACACTTACCTTTACACCAATCACCAAAAGTATTGGGACACTTACCTTTATACTCATCACCAAAAGTATTGGGACACTTACCTTTACACCAATCACCAAAAGTATTGGGACACTTACCTTTATACCAATCACCAAAAGTATTGAGACACTTACCTTTACACTCATCACCAAAAGTATTGGGACACTTACCTTTATACCAATCACCAAAAGTATTGGGACACTTACCTTTACACCGATCACCAAAAGTATTGGGACACTTACCTTTATACCAATCACCAAAAGTATTGGGACACTTACCTTTACACTCATCACCAAAAGTATTGGGACACTTACCTTTATACTCATCACCAAAAGTATTGGGACACTTACCTTTATACTCATCACCAAAAGTATTGGGACACTTACCTTTACACTCATCACCAAAAGTATTGGGACACTTACCTTTATACTGATCACCAAAAGTATTGGGACACTTACCTTTACACTCATCACCAAAAGTATTGGGACACTTACCTTTATACTCATCACCAAAAGTATTGGGACACTTACCTTTATACTCATCACCAAAAGTATTGGGACACTTACCTTTATACTCATCACCAAAAGTATTGGGACACTTACCTTTATACCAATCACCAAAAGTATTGGGACACTTACCTTTACACCAATCACCAAAAGTATTGGGACACTTACCTTTACACCGATCACCAAAAGTATTGGGACACTTACCTTTATACTCATCACCAAAAGTATTGGGACACTTACCTTTACACCGATCACCAAAAGTATTGGGACACTTACCTTTATACTCATCACCAAAAGTATTGGGACACTTACCTTTACACCAATCACCAAAAGTATTGGGACACTTACCTTTACACCAATCACCAAAAGTATTGGGACACTTACCTTTATACCAATCACCAAAAGTATTGGGACACTTACCTTTATACTCATCACCAAAAGTATTGGGACACTTACCTTTATACTCATCACCAAAAGTATTGGGACACTTACCTTTACACCGATCACCAAAAGTATTGGGACACTTACCTTTATACCAATCACCAAAAGTATTGGGACACTTACCTTTACACTCATCACCAAAAGTATTGGGACACTTACCTTTACACCAATCACCAAAAGTATTGGGACACTTACCTTTACACCAATCACCAAAAGTATTGGGACACTTACCTTTATACCAATCACCAAAAGTATTGGGACACTTACCTTTATACTCATCACCAAAAGTATTGGGACACTTACCTTTATACCAATCACCAAAAGTATTGGGACACTTACCTTTACACTCATCACCAAAAGTATTGGGACACTTACCTTTATACCAATCACCAAAAGTATTGGGACACTTACCTTTATACTCATCACCAAAAGTATTGGGACACTTACCTTTATACCAATCACCAAAAGTATTGGGACACTTACCTTTACACTCATCACCAAAAGTATTGGGACACTTACCTTTATACTCATCACCAAAAGTATTGGGACACTTACCTTTATACCAATCACCAAAAGTATTGGGACACTTACCTTTATACCAATCACCAAAAGTATTGGGACACTTACCTTTACACCAATCACCAAAAGTATTGGGACACTTACCTTTACACCAATCACCAAAAGTATTGGGACACTTACCTTTACACCAATCACCAAAAGTATTGGGACACTTACCTTTACACCCATCACCAAAAGTATTGGGACACTTACCTTTACACTCATCACCAAAAGTATTGGGACACTTACCTTTATACTCATCACCAAAAGTATTGGGACACTTACCTTTATACTGATCACCAAAAGTATTGGGACACTTACCTTTATACTGATCACCAAAAGTATTGGGACACTTACCTTTACACTCATCACCAAAAGTATTGGGACACTTACCTTTATACTCATCACCAAAAGTATTGGGACACTTACCTTTATACTCATCACCAAAAGTATTGGGACACTTACCTTTATACTCATCACCAAAAGTATTGGGACACTTACCTTTATACCAATCACCAAAAGTATTGGGACACTTACCTTTATACTCATCACCAAAAGTATTGGGACACTTACCTTTACACCCATCACCAAAAGTATTGGGACACTTACCTTTACACTCATCACCAAAAGTATTGGGACACTTACCTTTACACCCATCACCAAAAGTATTGGGACACTTACCTTTATACCAATCACCAAAAGTATTGGGACACTTACCTTTACACCAATCACCAAAAGTATTGGGACACTTACCTTTACACCAATCACCAAAAGTATTGGGACACTTACCTTTACACCAATCACCAAAAGTATTGGGACACTTACCTTTATACTCATCACCAAAAGTATTGGGACACTTACCTTTACACCAATCACCAAAAGTATTGGGACACTTACCTTTACACCAATCACCAAAAGTATTGGGACACTTACCTTTATACTGATCACCAAAAGTATTGGGACACTTACCTTTATACTGATCACCAAAAGTATTGGGACACTTACCTTTACACCGATCACCAAAAGTATTGGGACACTTACCTTTACACCAATCACCAAAAGTATTGGGACACTTACCTTTACACCAATCACCAAAAGTATTGGGACACTTACCTTTACACCAATCACCAAAAGTATTGGGACACTTACCTTTACACCAATCACCAAAAGTATTGGGACACTTACCTTTATACCAATCACCAAAAGTATTGGGACACTTACCTTTACACTCATCACCAAAAGTATTGGGACACTTACCTTTACACCGATCACCAAAAGTATTGGGACACTTACCTTTACACTCATCACCAAAAGTATTGGGACACTTACCTTTATACCAATCACCAAAAGTATTGGGACACTTACCTTTATACCAATCACCAAAAGTATTGGGACACTTACCTTTATACTCATCACCAAAAGTATTGGGACACTTACCTTTATACCAATCACCAAAAGTATTGGGACACTTACCTTTACACTCATCACCAAAAGTATTGGGACACTTACCTTTACACTCATCACCAAAAGTATTGGACACTTACCTTTACACCGATCACCAAAAGTATTGGGACACTTACCTTTACACTCATCACCAAAAGTATTGGGACACTTACCTTTATACCAATCACCAAAAGTATTGGGACACTTACCTTTATACTCATCACCAAAAGTATTGGGACACTTACCTTTATACCAATCACCAAAAGTATTGGGACACTTACCTTTATACTCATCACCAAAAGTATTGGGACACTTACCTTTATACCAATCACCAAAAGTATTGGGACACTTACCTTTACACCAATCACCAAAAGTATTGGGACACTTACCTTTATACCAATCACCAAAAGTATTGGGACACTTACCTTTACACCAATCACCAAAAGTATTGGGACACTTACCTTTATACCAATCACCAAAAGTATTGGGACACTTACCTTTATACTCATCACCAAAAGTATTGGGACACTTACCTTTATACCAATCACCAAAAGTATTGGGACACTTACCTTTACACCAATCACCAAAAGTATTGGGACACTTACCTTTATACCAATCACCAAAGTATTGGGACACTTACCTTTACACCAATCACCAAAAGTATTGGGACACTTACCTTTATACCAATCACCAAAAGTATTGGGACACTTACCTTTATACCAATCACCAAAAGTATTGGGACACTTACCTTTACACTCATCACCAAAAGTATTGGGACACTTACCTTTACACCAATCACCAAAAGTATTGGGACACTTACCTTTATACCAATCACCAAAAGTATTGGGACACTTACCTTTATACCAATCACCAAAAGTATTGGGACACTTACCTTTACACCAATCACCAAAAGTATTGGGACACTTACCTTTATACTCATCACCAAAAGTATTGGGACACTTACCTTTATACTCATCACCAAAAGTATTGGGACACTTACCTTTATACTCATCACCAAAAGTATTGGGACACTTACCTTTATACTCATCACCAAAAGTATTGGGACACTTACCTTTATACTCATCACCAAAAGTATTGGGACACTTACCTTTATACTCATCACCAAAAGTATTGGGACACTTACCTTTATACTCATCACCAAAAGTATTGGGACACTTACCTTTATACCAATCACCAAAAGTATTGGGACACTTACCTTTATACTCATCACCAAAAGTATTGGGACACTTACCTTTATACCAATCACCAAAAGTATTGGGACACTTACCTTTACACCAATCACCAAAAGTATTGGGACACTTACCTTTATACCAATCACCAAAAGTATTGGGACACTTACCTTTACACCAATCACCAAAAGTATTGGGACACTTACCTTTACACTCATCACCAAAAGTATTGGGACACTTACCTTTACACTCATCACCAAAAGTATTGGGACACTTACCTTTATACTCATCACCAAAAGTATTGGGACACTTACCTTTATACCAATCACCAAAAGTATTGGGACACTTACCTTTACACTCATCACCAAAAGTATTGGGACACTTACCTTTATACCAATCACCAAAAGTATTGGGACACTTACCTTTACACTCATCACCAAAAGTATTGGGACACTTACCTTTATACTCATCACCAAAAGTATTGGGACACTTACCTTTACACCAATCACCAAAAGTATTGGGACACTTACCTTTACACCCATCACCAAAAGTATTGGGACACTTACCTTTACACTCATCACCAAAAGTATTGGGACACTTACCTTTATACCAATCACCAAAAGTATTGGGACACTTACCTTTACACTCATCACCAAAAGTATTGGGACACTTACCTTTACACCGATCACCAAAAGTATTGGGACACTTACCTTTACACCCATCACCAAAAGTATTGGGACACTTACCTTTACACTCATCACCAAAAGTATTGGGACACTTACCTTTACACCCATCACCAAAAGTATTGGGACACTTACCTTTATACCAATCACCAAAAGTATTGGGACACTTACCTTTACACCAATCACCAAAAGTATTGGGACACTTACCTTTACACCAATCACCAAAAGTATTGGGACACTTACCTTTACACCCATCACCAAAAGTATTGGGACACTTACCTTTATACTGATCACCAAAAGTATTGGGACACTTACCTTTACACCCATCACCAAAAGTATTGGGACACTTACCTTTATACTCATCACCAAAAGTATTGGGACACTTACCTTTACACCAATCACCAAAAGTATTGGGACACTTACCTTTACACTCATCACCAAAAGTATTGGGACACTTACCTTTACACCAATCACCAAAAGTATTGGGACACTTACCTTTATACCAATCACCAAAAGTATTGGGACACTTACCTTTATACTCATCACCAAAAGTATTGGGACACTTACCTTTACACCGATCACCAAAAGTATTGGGACACTTACCTTTATACTCATCACCAAAAGTATTGGGACACTTACCTTTATACCAATCACCAAAAGTATTGGGACACTTACCTTTATACCAATCACCAAAAGTATTGGGACACTTACCTTTATACTCATCACCAAAAGTATTGGGACACTTACCTTTACACCAATCACCAAAAGTATTGGGACACTTACCTTTATACTCATCACCAAAAGTATTGGGACACTTACCTTTATACCAATCACCAAAAGTATTGGGACACTTACCTTTATACCAATCACCAAAAGTATTGGGACACTTACCTTTATACCAATCACCAAAAGTATTGGGACACTTACCTTTACACTCATCACCAAAAGTATTGGGACACTTACCTTTATACCAATCACCAAAAGTATTGGGACACTTACCTTTACACTCATCACCAAAAGTATTGGGACACTTACCTTTATACCAATCACCAAAAGTATTGGGACACTTACCTTTACACTGATCACCAAAAGTATTGGGACACTTACCTTTACACTCATCACCAAAAGTATTGGGACACTTACCTTTATACTCATCACCAAAAGTATTGGGACACTTACCTTTATACTCATCACCAAAAGTATTGGGACACTTACCTTTATACTCATCACCAAAAGTATTGGGACACTTACCTTTACACTCATCACCAAAAGTATTGGGACACTTACCTTTATACTCATCACCAAAAGTATTGGGACACTTACCTTTATACCAATCACCAAAAGTATTGGGACACTTACCTTTACACTCATCACCAAAAGTATTGGGACACTTACCTTTATACCAATCACCAAAAGTATTGGGACACTTACCTTTACACTCATCACCAAAAGTATTGGGACACTTACCTTTATACTCATCACCAAAAGTATTGGGACACTTACCTTTACACCAATCACCAAAAGTATTGGGACACTTACCTTTACACCCATCACCAAAAGTATTGGGACACTTACCTTTACACTCATCACCAAAAGTATTGGGACACTTACCTTTATACCAATCACCAAAAGTATTGGGACACTTACCTTTACACTCATCACCAAAAGTATTGGGACACTTACCTTTACACCGATCACCAAAAGTATTGGGACACTTACCTTTACACCCATCACCAAAAGTATTGGGACACTTACCTTTACACTCATCACCAAAAGTATTGGGACACTTACCTTTACACCATCACCAAAAGTATTGGGACACTTACCTTTATACCAATCACCAAAAGTATTGGGACACTTACCTTTACACCAATCACCAAAAGTATTGGGACACTTACCTTTACACCAATCACCAAAAGTATTGGGACACTTACCTTTATACTCATCACCAAAAGTATTGGGACACTTACCTTTACACCGATCACCAAAAGTATTGGGACACTTACCTTTATACTCATCACCAAAAGTATTGGGACACTTACCTTTATACCAATCACCAAAAGTATTGGGACACTTACCTTTATACCAATCACCAAAAGTATTGGGACACTTACCTTTATACCAATCACCAAAAGTATTGGGACACTTACCTTTACACTCATCACCAAAAGTATTGGGACACTTACCTTTATACCAATCACCAAAAGTATTGGGACACTTACCTTTACACTCATCACCAAAAGTATTGGAACACTTACCTTTATACTCATCACCAAAAGTATTGGGACACTTACCTTTACACCAATCACCAAAAGTATTGGGACACTTACCTTTATACCAATCACCAAAAGTATTGGGACACTTACCTTTATACTCATCACCAAAAGTATTGGGACACTTACCTTTATACTCATCACCAAAAGTATTGGGACACTTACCTTTATACCAATCACCAAAAGTATTGGGACACTTACCTTTATACTCATCACCAAAAGTATTGGGACACTTACCTTTACACTCATCACCAAAAGTATTGGGACACTTACCTTTATACCAATCACCAAAAGTATTGGGACACTTACCTTTATACTCATCACCAAAAGTATTGGGACACTTACCTTTATACTCATCACCAAAAGTATTGGGACACTTACCTTTATACTCATCACCAAAAGTATTGGGACACTTACCTTTACACCGATCACCAAAAGTATTGGGACACTTACCTTTACACCCATCACCAAAAGTATTGGGACACTTACCTTTACACTCATCACCAAAAGTATTGGGACACTTACCTTTACACCGATCACCAAAAGTATTGGGACACTTACCTTTACACCCATCACCAAAAGTATTGGGACACTTACCTTTACACCCATCACCAAAAGTATTGGGACACTTACCTTTATACTCATCACCAAAAGTATTGGGACACTTACCTTTATACCAATCACCAAAAGTATTGGGACACTTACCTTTATACTCATCACCACAAGTATTGGGACACTTACCTTTATACCAATCACCAAAAGTATTGGGACACTTACCTTTATACTCATCACCACAAGTATTGGGACACTTACCTTTATACCAATCACCAAAAGTATTGGGACACTTACCTTTACACTCATCACCAAAAGTATTGGGACACTTACCTTTATACCAATCACCAAAAGTATTGGGACACTTACCTTTATACTCATCACCAAAAGTATTGGGACACTTACCTTTATACTCATCACCAAAAGTATTGGGACACTTACCTTTACACCAATCACCAAAAGTATTGGGACACTTACCTTTACACTCATCACCAAAAGTATTGGGACACTTACCTTTATACTCATCACCAAAAGTATTGGGACACTTACCTTTACACCAATCACCAAAAGTATTGGGACATTTACCTTTACACCGATCACCAAAAGTATTGGGACACTTACCTTTACACCAATCACCAAAAGTATTGGGACACTTACCTTTACACTCATCACCAAAAGTATTGGGACACTTACCTTTACACTCATCACCAAAAGTATTGGGACAGTTACCTTTATACCAATCACCAAAAGTATTGGGACACTTACCTTTATACTCATCACCAAAAGTATTGGGACACTTACCTTTATACTCATCACCAAAAGTATTGGGACACTTACCTTTATACTCATCACCAAAAGTATTGTGACACTTACCTTTATACCAATCACCAAAAGTATTGGGACACTTACCTTTACACTCATCACCAAAAGTATTGGGACACTTACCTTTACACTCATCACCAAAAGTATTGGGACACTTACCTTTACACCGATCACCAAAAGTATTGGGACACTTACCTTTACACTCATCACCAAAAGTATTGGGACACTTACCTTTATACCAATCACCAAAAGTATTGGGACACTTACCTTTACACTCATCACCAAAAGTATTGGGACACTTACCTTTATACTCATCACCAAAAGTATTGGGACACTTACCTTTATACCAATCACCAAAAGTATTGGGACACTTACCTTTATACCAATCACCAAAAGTATTGGGACACTTACCTTTACACCAATCACCAAAAGTATTGGGACACTTACCTTTACACCAATCACCAAAAGTATTGGGACACTTACCTTTACACCAATCACCAAAAGTATTGGGACACTTACCTTTACACCCATCACCAAAAGTATTGGGACACTTACCTTTACACTCATCACCAAAAGTATTGGGACACTTACCTTTATACTCATCACCAAAAGTATTGGGACACTTACCTTTATACTCATCACCAAAAGTATTGGGACACTTACCTTTACACCAATCACCAAAAGTATTGGGACACTTACCTTTACACTCATCACCAAAAGTATTGGGACACTTACCTTTACACTCATCACCAAAAGTATTGGGACACTTACCTTTATACTCATCACCAAAAGTATTGGGACACTTACCTTTATACTCATCACCAAAAGTATTGGGACACTTACCTTTATACTCATCACCAAAAGTATTGGGACACTTACCTTTACACCAATCACCAAAAGTATTGGGACACTTACCTTTACACTCATCACCAAAAGTATTGGGACACTTACCTTTATACCAATCACCAAAAGTATTGGGACACTTACCTTTATACTCATCACCAAAAGTATTGGGACACTTACCTTTATACTCATCACCAAAAGTATTGGGACACTTACCTTTACACCAATCACCAAAAGTATTGGGACACTTACCTTTATACTCATCACCAAAAGTATTGGGACACTTACCTTTACACCAATCACCAAAAGTATTGGGACACTTACCTTTATACCAATCACCAAAAGTATTGGGACACTTACCTTTATACTCATCACCAAAAGTATTGGGACACTTACCTTTATACCAATCACCAAAAGTATTGGGACACTTACCTTTATACTCATCACCAAAAGTATTGGGACACTTACCTTTACACCAATCACCAAAAGTATTGGGACACTTACCTTTACACCAATCACCAAAAGTATTGGGACACTTACCTTTATACCAATCACCAAAAGTATTGGGACACTTACCTTTACACCAATCACCAAAAGTATTGGGACACTTACCTTTATACCAATCACCAAAAGTATTGGGACACTTACCTTTATACTCATCACCAAAAGTATTGGGACACTTACCTTTATACCAATCACCAAAAGTATTGGGACACTTACCTTTACACTCATCACCAAAAGTATTGGGACACTTACCTTTACACCAATCACCAAAAGTATTGGGACACTTACCTTTACACCAATCACCAAAAGTATTGGGACACTTACCTTTATACCAATCACCAAAAGTATTGGGACACTTACCTTTATACCAATCACCAAAAGTATTGGGACACTTACCTTTACACTCATCACCAAAAGTATTGGGACACTTACCTTTACACCAATCACCAAAAGTATTGGGACACTTACCTTTATACCAATCACCAAAAGTATTGGGACACTTACCTTTACACCGATCACCAAAAGTATTGGGACACTTACCTTTACACCAATCACCAAAAGTATTGGGACACTTACCTTTACACCAATCACCAAAAGTATTGGGACACTTACCTTTATACTCATCACCAAAAGTATTGGGACACTTACCTTTACACCAATCACCAAAAGTATTGGGACACTTACCTTTATACCAATCACCAAAAGTATTGGGACACTTACCTTTACACTCATCACCAAAAGTATTGGGACACTTACCTTTACACCGATCACCAAAAGTATTGGGACACTTACCTTTACACTCATCACCAAAAGTATTGGGACACTTACCTTTATACTCATCACCAAAAGTATTGGGACACTTACCTTTACACTCATCACCAAAAGTATTGGGACACTTACCTTTATACCAATCACCAAAAGTATTGGGACACTTACCTTTATACCAATCACCAAAAGTATTGGGACACTTACCTTTATACTCATCACCAAAAGTATTGGGACACTTACCTTTATACCAATCACCAAAAGTATTGGGACACTTACCTTTATACTCATCACCAAAAGTATTGGGACACTTACCTTTACACCAATCACCAAAAGTATTGGGACACTTACCTTTATACTCATCACCAAAAGTATTGGGACACTTACCTTTACACTCATCACCAAAAGTATTGGGACACTTACCTTTATACCAATCACCAAAAGTATTGGGACACTTACCTTTATACTCATCACCAAAAGTATTGGGACACTTACCTTTATACCAATCACCAAAAGTATTGGGACACTTACCTTTATACTCATCACCAAAAGTATTGGGACACTTACCTTTATACCAATCACCAAAAGTATTGGGACACTTACCTTTACACCAATCACCAAAAGTATTGGGACACTTACCTTTATACCAATCACCAAAAGTATTGGGACACTTACCTTTACACCAATCACCAAAAGTATTGGGACACTTACCTTTATACCAATCACCAAAAGTATTGGGACACTTACCTTTATACCAATCACCAAAAGTATTGGGACACTTACCTTTACACTCATCACCAAAAGTATTGGGACACTTACCTTTACACCAATCACCAAAAGTATTGGGACACTTACCTTTATACCAATCACCAAAAGTATTGGGACACTTACCTTTACACCAATCACCAAAAGTATTGGGACACTTACCTTTACACCAATCACCAAAAGTATTGGGACACTTACCTTTATACCAATCACCAAAAGTATTGGGACACTTACCTTTATACTCATCACCAAAAGTATTGGGACACTTACCTTTATACCAATCACCAAAAGTATTGGGACACTTACCTTTACACCAATCACCAAAAGTATTGGGACACTTACCTTTATACCAATCACCAAAAGTATTGGGACACTTACCTTTACACCAATCACCAAAAGTATTGGGACACTTACCTTTATACCAATCACCAAAAGTATTGGGACACTTACCTTTATACCAATCACCAAAAGTATTGGGACACTTACCTTTACACTCATCACCAAAAGTATTGGGACACTTACCTTTACACCAATCACCAAAAGTATTGGGACACTTACCTTTATACCAATCACCAAAAGTATTGGGACACTTACCTTTACACCAATCACCAAAAGTATTGGGACACTTACCTTTACACCAATCACCAAAAGTATTGGGACACTTACCTTTATACCAATCACCAAAAGTATTGGGACACTTACCTTTATACTCATCACCAAAAGTATTGGGACACTTACCTTTACACCAATCACCAAAAGTATTGGGACACTTACCTTTATACCAATCACCAAAAGTATTGGGACACTTACCTTTATACCAATCACCAAAAGTATTGGGACACTTACCTTTACACCGATCACCAAAAGTATTGGGACACTTACCTTTACACTCATCACCAAAAGTATTGGGACACTTACCTTTATACCAATCACCAAAAGTATTGGGACACTTACCTTTATACTCATCACCAAAAGTATTGGGACACTTACCTTTATACCAATCACCAAAAGTATTGGGACACTTACCTTTACACCAATCACCAAAAGTATTGGGACACTTACCTTTATACCAATCACCAAAAGTATTGGGACACTTACCTTTACACCAATCACCAAAAGTATTGGGACACTTACCTTTATACCAATCACCAAAAGTATTGGGACACTTACCTTTATACCAATCACCAAAAGTATTGGGACACTTACCTTTACACTCATCACCAAAAGTATTGGGACACTTACCTTTACACCAATCACCAAAAGTATTGGGACACTTACCTTTATACCAATCACCAAAAGTATTGGGACACTTACCTTTATACCAATCACCAAAAGTATTGGGACACTTACCTTTACACCAATCACCAAAAGTATTGGGACACTTACCTTTACACCAATCACCAAAAGTATTGGGACACTTACCTTTACACCCATCACCAAAAGTATTGGGACACTTACCTTTATACTGATCACCAAAAGTATTGGGACACTTACCTTTACACCCATCACCAAAAGTATTGGGACACTTACCTTTATACTCATCACCAAAGTATTGGGACACTTACCTTTACACCAATCACCAAAAGTATTGGGACACTTACCTTTACACCAATCACCAAAAGTATTGGGACACTTACCTTTATACCAATCACCAAAAGTATTGGGACACTTACCTTTATACTCATCACCAAAAGTATTGGGACACTTACCTTTACACCGATCACCAAAAGTATTGGGACACTTACCTTTATACTCATCACCAAAAGTATTGGGACACTTACCTTTATACCAATCACCAAAAGTATTGGGACACTTACCTTTATACCAATCACCAAAAGTATTGGGACACTTACCTTTATACTCATCACCAAAAGTATTGGGACACTTACCTTTACACCAATCACCAAAAGTATTGGGACACTTACCTTTATACTCATCACCAAAAGTATTGGGACACTTACCTTTATACCAATCACCAAAAGTATTGGGACACTTACCTTTATACCAATCACCAAAAGTATTGGGACACTTACCTTTATACCAATCACCAAAAGTATTGGGACACTTACCTTTACACTCATCACCAAAAGTATTGGGACACTTACCTTTATACCAATCACCAAAAGTATTGGGACACTTACCTTTACACTCATCACCAAAAGTATTGGGACACTTACCTTTATACCAATCACCAAAAGTATTGGGACACTTACCTTTACACTGATCACCAAAAGTATTGGGACACTTACCTTTACACTCATCACCAAAAGTATTGGGACACTTACCTTTATACTCATCACCAAAAGTATTGGGACACTTACCTTTATACTCATCACCAAAAGTATTGGGACACTTACCTTTATACTCATCACCAAAAGTATTGGGACACTTACCTTTACACTCATCACCAAAAGTATTGGGACACTTACCTTTATACTCATCACCAAAAGTATTGGGACACTTACCTTTATACCAATCACCAAAAGTATTGGGACACTTACCTTTACACTCATCACCAAAAGTATTGGGACACTTACCTTTATACCAATCACCAAAAGTATTGGGACACTTACCTTTACACTCATCACCAAAAGTATTGGGACACTTACCTTTATACTCATCACCAAAAGTATTGGGACACTTACCTTTACACCAATCACCAAAAGTATTGGGACACTTACCTTTACACCCATCACCAAAAGTATTGGGACACTTACCTTTACACTCATCACCAAAAGTATTGGGACACTTACCTTTATACCAATCACCAAAAGTATTGGGACACTTACCTTTACACTCATCACCAAAAGTATTGGGACACTTACCTTTACACCGATCACCAAAAGTATTGGGACACTTACCTTTACACCCATCACCAAAAGTATTGGGACACTTACCTTTACACTCATCACCAAAAGTATTGGGACACTTACCTTTACACCCATCACCAAAAGTATTGGGACACTTACCTTTATACCAATCACCAAAAGTATTGGGACACTTACCTTTACACCAATCACCAAAAGTATTGGGACACTTACCTTTACACCAATCACCAAAAGTATTGGGACACTTACCTTTACACCCATCACCAAAAGTATTGGGACACTTACCTTTATACTGATCACCAAAAGTATTGGGACACTTACCTTTACACCCATCACCAAAAGTATTGGGACACTTACCTTTATACTCATCACCAAAAGTATTGGGACACTTACCTTTACACCAATCACCAAAAGTATTGGGACACTTACCTTTACACTCATCACCAAAAGTATTGGGACACTTACCTTTACACCAATCACCAAAAGTATTGGGACACTTACCTTTATACCAATCACCAAAAGTATTGGGACACTTACCTTTATACTCATCACCAAAGTATTGGGACACTTACCTTTACACCGATCACCAAAAGTATTGGGACACTTACCTTTATACTCATCACCAAAAGTATTGGGACACTTACCTTTATACCAATCACCAAAAGTATTGGGACACTTACCTTTATACCAATCACCAAAAGTATTGGGACACTTACCTTTATACCAATCACCAAAAGTATTGGGACACTTACCTTTATACTCATCACCAAAAGTATTGGGACACTTACCTTTACACCAATCACCAAAAGTATTGGGACACTTACCTTTATACTCATCACCAAAAGTATTGGGACACTTACCTTTATACCAATCACCAAAAGTATTGGGACACTTACCTTTATACCAATCACCAAAAGTATTGGGACACTTACCTTTATACCAATCACCAAAAGTATTGGGACACTTACCTTTACACTCATCACCAAAAGTATTGGGACACTTACCTTTATACCAATCACCAAAAGTATTGGGACACTTACCTTTACACTCATCACCAAAAGTATTGGAACACTTACCTTTATACTCATCACCAAAAGTATTGGGACACTTACCTTTACACCAATCACCAAAAGTATTGGGACACTTACCTTTATACCAATCACCAAAAGTATTGGGACACTTACCTTTATACTCATCACCAAAAGTATTGGGACACTTACCTTTATACTCATCACCAAAAGTATTGGGACACTTACCTTTATACCAATCACCAAAAGTATTGGGACACTTACCTTTATACTCATCACCAAAAGTATTGGGACACTTACCTTTACACTCATCACCAAAAGTATTGGGACACTTACCTTTATACCAATCACCAAAAGTATTGGGACACTTACCTTTATACTCATCACCAAAAGTATTGGGACACTTACCTTTATACTCATCACCAAAAGTATTGGGACACTTACCTTTATACTCATCACCAAAAGTATTGGGACACTTACCTTTACACCGATCACCAAAAGTATTGGGACACTTACCTTTACACCCATCACCAAAAGTATTGGGACACTTACCTTTACACTCATCACCAAAAGTATTGGGACACTTACCTTTACACCGATCACCAAAAGTATTGGGACACTTACCTTTACACCCATCACCAAAAGTATTGGGACACTTACCTTTACACCCATCACCAAAAGTATTGGGACACTTACCTTTATACTCATCACCAAAAGTATTGGGACACTTACCTTTATACCAATCACCAAAAGTATTGGGACACTTACCTTTATACTCATCACCACAAGTATTGGGACACTTACCTTTATACCAATCACCAAAAGTATTGGGACACTTACCTTTACACTCATCACCAAAAGTATTGGGACACTTACCTTTATACCAATCACCAAAAGTATTGGGACACTTACCTTTATACTCATCACCAAAAGTATTGGGACACTTACCTTTATACTCATCACCAAAAGTATTGGGACACTTACCTTTACACCAATCACCAAAAGTATTGGGACACTTACCTTTACACTCATCACCAAAAGTATTGGGACACTTACCTTTATACTCATCACCAAAAGTATTGGGACACTTACCTTTACACCAATCACCAAAAGTATTGGGACATTTACCTTTACACCGATCACCAAAAGTATTGGGACACTTACCTTTACACCAATCACCAAAAGTATTGGGACACTTACCTTTACACTCATCACCAAAAGTATTGGGACACTTACCTTTACACTCATCACCAAAAGTATTGGGACAGTTACCTTTATACCAATCACCAAAAGTATTGGGACACTTACCTTTACACTCATCACCAAAAGTATTGGGACACTTACCTTTACACTCATCACCAAAAGTATTGGGACACTTACCTTTATACTCATCACCAAAAGTATTGGGACACTTACCTTTATACTCATCACCAAAAGTATTGTGACACTTACCTTTATACCAATCACCAAAAGTATTGGGACACTTACCTTTACACTCATCACCAAAAGTATTGGGACACTTACCTTTACACTCATCACCAAAAGTATTGGGACACTTACCTTTACACCGATCACCAAAAGTATTGGGACACTTACCTTTATACTCATCACCAAAAGTATTGGGACACTTACCTTTATACCAATCACCAAAAGTATTGGGACACTTACCTTTACACCAATCACCAAAAGTATTGGGACACTTACCTTTACACCGATCACCAAAAGTATTGGGACACTTACCTTTACACCAATCACCAAAAGTATTTTGACACTTACCTTTATACTCATCACCAAAAGTATTGGGACACTTACCTTTACACTGATCACCAAAAGTATTGGGACACTTACCTTTACACCAATCACCAAAAGTATTTTGACACTTACCTTTATACTCATCACCAAAAGTATTGGGACACTTACCTTTATACTCATCACCAAAAGTATTGGGACACTTACCTTTACACTGATCACCAAAAGTATTGGGACACTTACCTTTACACCAATCACCAAAAGTATTGGGACACTTACCTTTATACCAATCACCAAAAGTATTGGGACACTTACCTTTATACTCATCACCAAAAGTATTGGGACACTTACCTTTATACTCATCACCAAAAGTATTGGGACACTTACCTTTACACCGATCACCAAAAGTATTGGGACACTTACCTTTACACCGATCACCAAAAGTATTGGGACACTTACCTTTACACTCATCACCAAAAGTATTGGGACACTTACCTTTATACCAATCACCAAAAGTATTGGGACACTTACCTTTATACTCATCACCAAAAGTATTGGGACACTTACCTTTATACCAATCACCAAAAGTATTGGGACACTTACCTTTACACTCATCACCAAAAGTATTGGGACACTTACCTTTATACTCATCACCAAAAGTATTGGGACACTTACCTTTATACCAATCACCAAAAGTATTGGGACACTTACCTTTATACCAATCACCAAAAGTATTGGGACACTTACCTTTACACCAATCACCAAAAGTATTGGGACACTTACCTTTACACCAATCACCAAAAGTATTGGGACACTTACCTTTACACCAATCACCAAAAGTATTGGGACACTTACCTTTACACCCATCACCAAAAGTATTGGGACACTTACCTTTACACTCATCACCAAAAGTATTGGGACACTTACCTTTATACTCATCACCAAAAGTATTGGGACACTTACCTTTATACCAATCACCAAAAGTATTGGGACACTTACCTTTACACTCATCACCAAAAGTATTGGGACACTTACCTTTACACCAATCACCAAAAGTATTGGGACACTTACCTTTACACCAATCACCAAAAGTATTGGGACACTTACCTTTACACCAATCACCAAAAGTATTGGGACACTTACCTTTATACCAATCACCAAAAGTATTGGGACACTTACCTTTACACTGATCACCAAAAGTATTGGGACACTTACCTTTACACCGATCACCAAAAGTATTGGGACACTTACCTTTACACTGATCACCAAAAGTATTGGGACACTTACCTTTATACTCATCACCAAAAGTATTGGGACACTTACCTTTATACCAATCACCAAAAGTATTGGGACACTTACCTTTATACCAATCACCAAAAGTATTGGGACACTTACCTTTATACTCATCACCAAAAGTATTGGGACACTTACCTTTACACCGAGCACCAAAAGTATTGGGACACTTACCTTTACACTCATCACCAAAAGTATTGGGACACTTACCTTTATACTCATCACCAAAAGTATTGGGACACTTACCTTTACACTCATCACCAAAAGTATTGGGACACTTACCTTTACACTGATCACCAAAAGTATTGGGACACTTACCTTTACACCGATCACCAAAAGTATTGGGACACTTACCTTTACACTGATCACCAAAAGTATTGGGACACTTACCTTTACACTCATCACCAAAAGTATTGGGACACTTACCTTTATACTCATCACCAAAAGTATTGGGACACTTACCTTTACACCAATCACCAAAAGTATTGGGACACTTACCTTTATACTGATCACCAAAAGTATTGGGACACTTACCTTTACACCGATCACCAAAAGTATTGGGACACTTACCTTTATACTCATCACCAAAAGTATTGGGACACTTACCTTTACACTCATCACCAAAAGTATTGGGACACTTACCTTTATACCAATCACCAAAAGTATTGGGACACTTACCTTTATACTCATCACCAAAAGTATTGGGACACTTACCTTTATACTCATCACCAAAAGTATTGGGACACTTACCTTTATACTCATCACCAAAAGTATTGGGACACTTACCTTTATACTCATCACCAAAAGTATTGGGACACTTACCTTTACACTCATCACCAAAAGTATTGGGACACTTACCTTTACACCAATCACCAAAAGTATTGGGACACTTACCTTTACACCGATCACCAAAAGTATTGGGACACTTACCTTTATACCAATCACCAAAAGTATTGGGACACTTACCTTTATACTCATCACCAAAAGTATTGGGACACTTACCTTTATACCAATCACCAAAAGTATTGGGACACTTACCTTTACACCAATCACCAAAAGTATTGGGACACTTACCTTTATACCAATCACCAAAAGTATTGGGACACTTACCTTTACACTCATCACCAAAAGTATTGGGACACTTACCTTTATACTCATCACCAAAAGTATTGGGACACTTACCTTTATACTCATCACCAAAAGTATTGGGACACTTACCTTTATACTCATCACCAAAAGTATTGGGACACTTACCTTTATACTCATCACCAAAAGTATTGGGACACTTACCTTTATACTCATCACCAAAAGTATTGGGACACTTACCTTTATACCAATCACCAAAAGTATTGGGACACTTACCTTTATACTCATCACCAAAAGTATTGGGACACTTACCTTTATACCAATCACCAAAAGTATTGGGACACTTACCTTTACACCAATCACCAAAAGTATTGGGACACTTACCTTTACACCAATCACCAAAAGTATTGGGACACTTACCTTTATACCAATCACCAAAAGTATTGGGACACTTACCTTTATACTCATCACCAAAAGTATTGGGACACTTACCTTTATACCAATCACCAAAAGTATTGGGACACTTACCTTTACACCAATCACCAAAAGTATTGGGACACTTACCTTTACACCAATCACCAAAAGTATTGGGACACTTACCTTTATACCAATCACCAAAAGTATTGGGACACTTACCTTTACACTCATCACCAAAAGTATTGGGACACTTACCTTTACACCAATCACCAAAAGTATTGGGACACTTACCTTTACACCAATCACCAAAAGTATTGGGACACTTACCTTTATACCAATCACCAAAAGTATTGGGACACTTACCTTTATACTCATCACCAAAAGTATTGGGACACTTACCTTTACACCAATCACCAAAAGTATTGGGACACTTACCTTTATACCAATCACCAAAAGTATTGGGACACTTACCTTTATACCAATCACCAAAAGTATTGGGACACTTACCTTTATACTCATCACCAAAAGTATTGGGACACTTACCTTTATACCGATCACCAAAAGTATTGGGACACTTACCTTTACACCCATCACCAAAAGTATTGGGACACTTACCTTTATACCAATCACCAAAAGTATTGGGACACTTACCTTTATACTCATCACCAAAAGTATTGGGACACTTACCTTTACACTCATCACCAAAAGTATTGGGACACTTACCTTTATACTCATCACCAAAAGTATTGGGACACTTACCTTTACACCCATCACCAAAAGTATTGGGACACTTACCTTTACACCCATCACCAAAAGTATTGGGACACTTACCTTTATACTCATCACCAAAAGTATTGGGACACTTACCTTTATACCAATCACCAAAAGTATTGGGACACTTACCTTTATACCAATCACCAAAAGTATTGGGACACTTACCTTTACACTCATCACCAAAAGTATTGGGACACTTACCTTTATACCAATCACCAAAAGTATTGGGACACTTACCTTTACACCCATCACCAAAAGTATTGGGACACTTACCTTTATACCAATCACCAAAAGTATTGGGACACTTACCTTTACACCGATCACCAAAAGTATTGGGACACTTACCTTTACACTGATCACCAAAAGTATTGGGACACTTACCTTTACACTCATCACCAAAAGTATTGGGACACTTACCTTTATACTCATCACCAAAAGTATTGGGACACTTACCTTTACACCAATCACCAAAAGTATTGGGACACTTACCTTTACACTGATCACCAAAAGTATTGGGACACTTACCTTTACACTCATCACCAAAAGTATTGGGACACTTACCTTTACACTGATCACCAAAAGTATTGGGACACTTACCTTTACACCGATCACCAAAAGTATTGGGACACTTACCTTTACACCGATCACCAAAAGTATTGGGACACTTACCTTTACACTGATCACCAAAAGTATTGGGACACTTACCTTTATACTGATCACCAAAAGTATTGGGACACTTACCTTTACACTCATCACCAAAAGTATTGGGACACTTACCTTTATACTCATCACCAAAAGTATTGGGACACTTACCTTTATACTCATCACCAAAAGTATTGGGACACTTACCTTTATACTCATCACCAAAAGTATTGGGACACTTACCTTTATACCAATCACCAAAAGTATTGGGACACTTACCTTTATACTCATCACCAAAAGTATTGGGACACTTACCTTTATACTCATCACCAAAAGTATTGGGACACTTACCTTTATACCAATCACCAAAAGTATTGGGACACTTACCTTTATACCAATCACCAAAAGTATTGGGACACTTACCTTTACACCCATCACCAAAAGTATTGGGACACTTACCTTTACACCAATCACCAAAAGTATTGGGACACTTACCTTTACACCCATCACCAAAAGTATTGGGACACTTACCTTTATACTGATCACCAAAAGTATTGGGACACTTACCTTTACACCGATCACCAAAAGTATTGGGACACTTACCTTTATACCAATCACCAAAAGTATTGGGACACTTACCTTTACACTCATCACCAAAAGTATTGGGACACTTACCTTTACACCAATCACCAAAAGTATTGGGACACTTACCTTTACACCGATCACCAAAAGTATTGGGACACTTACCTTTACACCAATCACCAAAAGTATTGGGACACTTACCTTTATACTCATCACCAAAAGTATTGGGACACTTACCTTTATACTCATCACCAAAAGTATTGGGACACTTACCTTTATACTCATCACCAAAAGTATTGGGACACTTACCTTTACACCGATCACCAAAAGTATTGGGACACTTACCTTTACACTCATCACCAAAAGTATTGGGACACTTACCTTTACACCAATCACCAAAAGTATTGGGACACTTACCTTTACACCGATCACCAAAAGTATTGGGACACTTACCTTTACACCAATCACCAAAAGTATTGGGACACTTACCTTTATACTCATCACCAAAAGTATTGGGACACTTACCTTTATACTCATCACCAAAAGTATTGGGACACTTACCTTTATACTCATCACCAAAAGTATTGGGACACTTACCTTTACACCAATCACCAAAAGTATTGGGACACTTACCTTTATACTCATCACCAAAAGTATTGGGACACTTACCTTTATACTCATCACCAAAAGTATTGGGACACTTACCTTTATACTCATCACCAAAAGTATTGGGACACTTACCTTTACACCAATCACCAAAAGTATTGGGACACTTACCTTTACACCAATCACCAAAAGTATTGGGACACTTACCTTTATACCAATCACCAAAAGTATTGGGACACTTACCTTTATACCAATCACCAAAAGTATTGGGACACTTACCTTTACACTCATCACCAAAAGTATTGGGACACTTACCTTTATACTCATCACCAAAAGTATTGGGACACTTACCTTTACACCAATCACCAAAAGTATTGGGACACTTACCTTTATACCAATCACCAAAAGTATTGGGACACTTACCTTTATACTCATCACCAAAAGTATTGGGACACTTACCTTTATACTCATCACCAAAAGTATTGGGACACTTACCTTTATACTCATCACCAAAAGTATTGGGACACTTACCTTTATACTCATCACCAAAAGTATTGGGACACTTACCTTTACACCAATCACCAAAAGTATTGGGACACTTACCTTTATACTCATCACCAAAAGTATTGGGACACTTACCTTTACACCAATCACCAAAAGTATTGGGACACTTACCTTTATACCAATCACCAAAAGTATTGAGACACTTACCTTTACACTCATCACCAAAAGTATTGGGACACTTACCTTTATACCAATCACCAAAAGTATTGGGACACTTACCTTTACACCGATCACCAAAAGTATTGGGACACTTACCTTTATACCAATCACCAAAAGTATTGGGACACTTACCTTTACACTCATCACCAAAAGTATTGGGACACTTACCTTTATACTCATCACCAAAAGTATTGGGACACTTACCTTTATACTCATCACCAAAAGTATTGGGACACTTACCTTTACACTCATCACCAAAAGTATTGGGACACTTACCTTTATACTCATCACCAAAAGTATTGGGACACTTACCTTTACACTCATCACCAAAAGTATTGGGACACTTACCTTTATACTGATCACCAAAAGTATTGGGACACTTACCTTTACACTCATCACCAAAAGTATTGGGACACTTACCTTTACACCAATCACCAAAAGTATTGGGACACTTACCTTTATACCAATCACCAAAAGTATTGGGACACTTACCTTTACACCAATCACCAAAAGTATTGGGACACTTACCTTTATACTCATCACCAAAAGTATTGGGACACTTACCTTTACACTCATCACCAAAAGTATTGGGACACTTACCTTTACACCAATCACCAAAAGTATTGGGACACTTACCTTTATACCAATCACCAAAAGTATTGGGACACTTACCTTTACACTCATCACCAAAAGTATTGGGACACTTACCTTTACACCAATCACCAAAAGTATTGGGACACTTACCTTTATACCAATCACCAAAAGTATTGGGACACTTACCTTTATACCAATCACCAAAAGTATTGGGACACTTACCTTTACACCAATCACCAAAAGTATTGGGACACTTACCTTTACACCAATCACCAAAAGTATTGGGACACTTACCTTTATACCAATCACCAAAAGTATTGGGACACTTACCTTTACACCGATCACCAAAAGTATTGGGACACTTACCTTTACACCAATCACCAAAAGTATTGGGACACTTACCTTTATACTCATCACCAAAAGTATTGGGACACTTACCTTTACACCAATCACCAAAAGTATTGGGACACTTACCTTTATACTCATCACCAAAAGTATTGGGACACTTACCTTTACACCAATCACCAAAAGTATTGGGACACTTACCTTTATACCAATCACCAAAAGTATTGGGACACTTACCTTTACACTCATCACCAAAAGTATTGGGACACTTACCTTTACACCGATCACCAAAAGTATTGGGACACTTACCTTTACACTCATCACCAAAAGTATTGGGACACTTACCTTTATACTCATCACCAAAAGTATTGGGACACTTACCTTTACACTCATCACCAAAAGTATTGGGACACTTACCTTTATACCAATCACCAAAAGTATTGGGACACTTACCTTTATACCAATCACCAAAAGTATTGGGACACTTACCTTTATACTCATCACCAAAAGTATTGGGACACTTACCTTTATACCAATCACCAAAAGTATTGGGACACTTACCTTTATACTCATCACCAAAAGTATTGGGACACTTACCTTTATACTCATCACCAAAAGTATTGGGACACTTACCTTTACACCAATCACCAAAAGTATTGGGACACTTACCTTTATACTCATCACCAAAAGTATTGGGACACTTACCTTTACACTCATCACCAAAAGTATTGGGACACTTACCTTTATACCAATCACCAAAAGTATTGGGACACTTACCTTTATACTCATCACCAAAAGTATTGGGACACTTACCTTTATACCAATCACCAAAAGTATTGGGACACTTACCTTTACACCAATCACCAAAAGTATTGGGACACTTACCTTTATACCAATCACCAAAAGTATTGGGACACTTACCTTTATACCAATCACCAAAAGTATTGGGACACTTACCTTTACACTCATCACCAAAAGTATTGGGACACTTACCTTTACACCAATCACCAAAAGTATTGGGACACTTACCTTTATACCAATCACCAAAAGTATTGGGACACTTACCTTTACACCAATCACCAAAAGTATTGGGACACTTACCTTTACACCAATCACCAAAAGTATTGGGACACTTACCTTTATACCAATCACCAAAAGTATTGGGACACTTACCTTTATACTCATCACCAAAAGTATTGGGACACTTACCTTTATACCAATCACCAAAAGTATTGGGACACTTACCTTTACACCAATCACCAAAAGTATTGGGACACTTACCTTTATACCAATCACCAAAAGTATTGGGACACTTACCTTTACACCAATCACCAAAAGTATTGGGACACTTACCTTTATACCAATCACCAAAAGTATTGGGACACTTACCTTTATACCAATCACCAAAAGTATTGGGACACTTACCTTTACACTCATCACCAAAAGTATTGGGACACTTACCTTTACACCAATCACCAAAAGTATTGGGACACTTACCTTTATACCAATCACCAAAAGTATTGGGACACTTACCTTTACACCAATCACCAAAAGTATTGGGACACTTACCTTTACACCAATCACCAAAAGTATTGGGACACTTACCTTTATACCAATCACCAAAAGTATTGGGACACTTACCTTTATACTCATCACCAAAAGTATTGGGACACTTACCTTTACACCAATCACCAAAAGTATTGGGACACTTACCTTTATACCAATCACCAAAAGTATTGGGACACTTACCTTTATACCAATCACCAAAAGTATTGGGACACTTACCTTTACACCGATCACCAAAAGTATTGGGACACTTACCTTTACACTCATCACCAAAAGTATTGGGACACTTACCTTTATACCAATCACCAAAAGTATTGGGACACTTACCTTTATACTCATCACCAAAAGTATTGGGACACTTACCTTTATACCAATCACCAAAAGTATTGGGACACTTACCTTTACACCAATCACCAAAAGTATTGGGACACTTACCTTTATACCAATCACCAAAAGTATTGGGACACTTACCTTTACACCAATCACCAAAAGTATTGGGACACTTACCTTTATACCAATCACCAAAAGTATTGGGACACTTACCTTTATACCAATCACCAAAAGTATTGGGACACTTACCTTTACACTCATCACCAAAAGTATTGGGACACTTACCTTTACACCAATCACCAAAAGTATTGGGACACTTACCTTTATACCAATCACCAAAAGTATTGGGACACTTACCTTTATACCAATCACCAAAAGTATTGGGACACTTACCTTTACACCAATCACCAAAAGTATTGGGACACTTACCTTTACACCAATCACCAAAAGTATTGGGACACTTACCTTTACACCAATCACCAAAAGTATTGGGACACTTACCTTTATACCGATCACCAAAAGTATTGGGACACTTACCTTTACACCAATCACCAAAAGTATTGGGACACTTACCTTTACACCAATCACCAAAAGTATTGGGACACTTACCTTTATACCGATCACCAAAAGTATTGGGACACTTACCTTTACACTCATCACCAAAAGTATTGGGACACTTACCTTTATACTCATCACCAAAAGTATTGGGACACTTACCTTTATACTCATCACCAAAAGTATTGGGACACTTACCTTTATACTCATCACCAAAAGTATTGGGACACTTACCTTTATACCAATCACCAAAAGTATTGGGACACTTACCTTTATACTCATCACCAAAAGTATTGGGACACTTACCTTTATACTCATCACCAAAAGTATTGGGACACTTACCTTTATACTCATCACCAAAAGTATTGGGACACTTACCTTTATACCAATCACCAAAAGTATTGGGACACTTACCTTTACACCAATCACCAAAAGTATTGGGACACTTACCTTTACACCAATCACCAAAAGTATTGGGACACTTACCTTTACACTCATCACCAAAAGTATTGGGACACTTACCTTTACACCAATCACCAAAAGTATTGGGACACTTACCTTTACACTCATCACCAAAAGTATTGGGACACTTACCTTTACACTCATCACCAAAAGTATTGGGACACTTACCTTTATACTCATCACCAAAAGTATTGGGACACTTACCTTTATACTCATCACCAAAAGTATTGGGACACTTACCTTTATACTCATCACCAAAAGTATTGGGACACTTACCTTTATACTCATCACCAAAAGTATTGGGACACTTACCTTTACACTCATCACCAAAAGTATTGGGACACTTACCTTTATACTCATCACCAAAAGTATTGGGACACTTACCTTTATACCAATCACCAAAAGTATTGGGACACTTACCTTTACACTCATCACCAAAAGTATTGGGACACTTACCTTTATACCAATCACCAAAAGTATTGGGACACTTACCTTTACACTCATCACCAAAAGTATTGGGACACTTACCTTTATACTCATCACCAAAAGTATTGGGACACTTACCTTTATACCAATCACCAAAAGTATTGGGACACTTACCTTTACACTCATCACCAAAAGTATTGGGACACTTACCTTTATACCAATCACCAAAAGTATTGGGACACTTACCTTTACACCAATCACCAAAAGTATTGGGACACTTACCTTTACACCCATCACCAAAAGTATTGGGACACTTACCTTTACACTCATCACCAAAAGTATTGGGACACTTACCTTTATACTCATCACCAAAAGTATTGGGACACTTACCTTTACACTCATCACCAAAAGTATTGGGACACTTACCTTTACACCCATCACCAAAAGTATTGGGACACTTACCTTTACACTCATCACCAAAAGTATTGGGACACTTACCTTTACACCGATCACCAAAAGTATTGGGACACTTACCTTTACACCCATCACCAAAAGTATTGGGACACTTACCTTTACACTCATCACCAAAAGTATTGGGACACTTACCTTTATACCAATCACCAAAAGTATTGGGACACTTACCTTTATACCAATCACCAAAAGTATTGGGACACTTACCTTTACACCCATCACCAAAAGTATTGGGACACTTACCTTTATACCAATCACCAAAAGTATTGGGACACTTACCTTTATACCAATCACCAAAAGTATTCGGACACTTACCTTTACACCAATCACCAAAAGTATTGGGACACTTACCTTTACACCCATCACCAAAAGTATTGGGACACTTACCTTTACACCAATCACCAAAAGTATTGGGACACTTACCTTTACACTGATCACCAAAAGTATTGGGACACTTACCTTTACACCGATCACCAAAAGTATTGGGACACTTACCTTTACACCGATCACCAAAAGTATTGGGACACTTACCTTTACACTGATCACCAAAAGTATTGGGACACTTACCTTTATACTGATCACCAAAAGTATTGGGACACTTACCTTTACACTCATCACCAAAAGTATTGGGACACTTACCTTTATACCAATCACCAAAAGTATTGGGACACTTACCTTTACACTCATCACCAAAAGTATTGGGACACTTACCTTTATACTCATCACCAAAAGTATTGGGACACTTACCTTTATACTCATCACCAAAAGTATTGGGACACTTACCTTTATACCAATCACCAAAAGTATTGGGACACTTACCTTTATACCAATCACCAAAAGTATTGGGACACTTACCTTTATACTCATCACCAAAAGTATTGGGACACTTACCTTTACACTCATCACCAAAAGTATTGGGACACTTACCTTTATACTCATCACCAAAAGTATTGGGACACTTACCTTTACACTCATCACCAAAAGTATTGGGACACTTACCTTTATACTGATCACCAAAAGTATTGGGACACTTACCTTTACACTCATCACCAAAAGTATTGGGACACTTACCTTTACACTCATCACCAAAAGTATTGGGACACTTACCTTTATACTGATCACCAAAAGTATTGGGACACTTACCTTTACACCAATCACCAAAAGTATTGGGACACTTACCTTTACACCAATCACCAAAAGTATTGGGACACTTACCTTTACACCCATCACCAAAAGTATTGGGACACTTACCTTTACACCAATCACCAAAAGTATTGGGACACTTACCTTTACACTCATCACCAAAAGTATTGGGACACTTACCTTTACACCAATCACCAAAAGTATTGGGACACTTACCTTTATACCAATCACCAAAAGTATTGGGACACTTACCTTTATACTCATCACCAAAAGTATTGGGACACTTACCTTTACACCAATCACCAAAAGTATTGGGACACTTACCTTTATACCAATCACCAAAAGTATTGGGACACTTACCTTTATACTCATCACCAAAAGTATTGGGACACTTACCTTTACACCAATCACCAAAAGTATTGGGACACTTACCTTTATACTCATCACCAAAAGTATTGGGACACTTACCTTTATACCAATCACCAAAAGTATTGGGACACTTACCTTTATACCAATCACCAAAAGTATTGGGACACTTACCTTTATACCAATCACCAAAAGTATTGGGACACTTACCTTTACACTCATCACCAAAAGTATTGGGACACTTACCTTTATACCAATCACCAAAAGTATTGGGACACTTACCTTTATACTCATCACCAAAAGTATTGGGACACTTACCTTTACACCAATCACCAAAAGTATTGGGACACTTACCTTTATACTCATCACCAAAAGTATTGGGACACTTACCTTTATACCAATCACCAAAAGTATTGGGACACTTACCTTTATACCGATCACCAAAAGTATTGGGACACTTACCTTTACACCCATCACCAAAAGTATTGGGACACTTACCTTTATACCAATCACCAAAAGTATTGGGACACTTACCTTTATACTCATCACCAAAAGTATTGGGACACTTACCTTTACACCAATCACCAAAAGTATTGGGACACTTACCTTTATACCAATCACCAAAAGTATTGGGACACTTACCTTTATACCAATCACCAAAAGTATTGGGACACTTACCTTTACACCAATCACCAAAAGTATTGGGACACTTACCTTTACACTCATCACCAAAAGTATTGGGACACTTACCTTTATACCAATCACCAAAAGTATTGGGACACTTACCTTTATACTCATCACCAAAAGTATTGGGACACTTACCTTTATACTCATCACCAAAAGTATTGGGACACTTACCTTTATACTCATCACCAAAAGTATTGGGACACTTACCTTTACACTCATCACCAAAAGTATTGGGACACTTACCTTTATAGCAATCACCAAAAGTATTGGGACACTTACCTTTACACTCATCACCAAAAGTATTGGGACACTTACCTTTACACTCATCACCAAAAGTATTGGGACACTTACCTTTACACCGATCACCAAAAGTATTGGGACACTTACCTTTACACCCATCACCAAAAGTATTGGGACACTTACCTTTACACCCATCACCAAAAGTATTGGGACACTTACCTTTACACCAATCACCAAAAGTATTGGGACACTTACCTTTATACTCATCACCAAAAGTATTGGGACACTTAACTTTATACCAATCACCAAAAGTATTGGGACACTTACCTTTATACTCATCACCACAAGTATTGGGACACTTACCTTTATACCAATCACCAAAAGTATTGGGACACTTACCTTTACACTCATCACCAAAAGTATTGGGACACTTACCTTTATACCAATCACCAAAAGTATTGGGACACTTACCTTTATACTCATCACCAAAAGTATTGGGACACTTACCTTTATACTCATCACCAAAAGTATTGGGACACTTACCTTTACACTCATCACCAAAAGTATTGGGACACTTACCTTTATACTCATCACCAAAAGTATTGGGACACTTACCTTTACACCAATCACCAAAAGTATTGGGACATTTACCTTTACACCGATCACCAAAAGTATTGGGACACTTACCTTTACACCAATCACCAAAAGTATTGGGACACTTACCTTTACACTCATCACCAAAAGTATTGGGACACTTACCTTTACACTCATCACCAAAAGTATTGGGACAGTTACCTTTATACCAATCACCAAAAGTATTGGGACACTTACCTTTATACTCATCACCAAAAGTATTGGGACACTTACCTTTATACTCATCACCAAAAGTATTGGGACACTTACCTTTATACCAATCACCAAAAGTATTGGGACACTTACCTTTACACTCATCACCAAAAGTATTGGGACACTTACCTTTACACTCATCACCAAAAGTATTGGGACACTTACCTTTACACCGATCACCAAAAGTATTGGGACACTTACCTTTACACCAATCACCAAAAGTATTGGGACACTTACCTTTACACCAATCACCAAAAGTATTGGGACACTTACCTTTACACCAATCACCAAAAGTATTGGGACACTTACCTTTACACTCATCACCAAAAGTATTGGGACACTTACCTTTACACCAATCACCAAAAGTATTGGGACACTTACCTTTACACCGATCACCAAAAGTATTGGGACACTTACCTTTACACCAATCACCAAAAGTATTGGGACACTTACCTTTACACCAATCACCAAAAGTATTGGGACACTTACCTTTACACCAATCACCAAAAGTATTGGGACACTTACCTTTACACCAATCACCAAAAGTATTGGGACACTTACCTTTATACCAATCACCAAAAGTATTGGGACACTTACCTTTACACTCATCACCAAAAGTATTGGGACACTTACCTTTACACCGATCACCAAAAGTATTGGGACACTTACCTTTACACTCATCACCAAAAGTATTGGGACACTTACCTTTATACCAATCACCAAAAGTATTGGGACACTTACCTTTATACCAATCACCAAAAGTATTGGGACACTTACCTTTACACTCATCACCAAAAGTATTGGGACACTTACCTTTATACCAATCACCAAAAGTATTGGGACACTTACCTTTACACTCATCACCAAAAGTATTGGGACACTTACCTTTACACTCATCACCAAAAGTATTGGGACACTTACCTTTACACCGATCACCAAAAGTATTGGGACACTTACCTTTACACTCATCACCAAAAGTATTGGGACACTTACCTTTATACCAATCACCAAAAGTATTGGGACACTTACCTTTATACTCATCACCAAAAGTATTGGGACACTTACCTTTATACCAATCACCAAAAGTATTGGGACACTTACCTTTATACTCATCACCAAAAGTATTGGGACACTTACCTTTATACCAATCACCAAAAGTATTGGGACACTTACCTTTACACCAATCACCAAAAGTATTGGGACACTTACCTTTATACCAATCACCAAAAGTATTGGGACACTTACCTTTACACCAATCACCAAAAGTATTGGGACACTTACCTTTATACCAATCACCAAAAGTATTGGGACACTTACCTTTATACTCATCACCAAAAGTATTGGGACACTTACCTTTATACCAATCACCAAAAGTATTGGGACACTTACCTTTACACCAATCACCAAAAGTATTGGGACACTTACCTTTATACCAATCACCAAAAGTATTGGGACACTTACCTTTACACCAATCACCAAAAGTATTGGGACACTTACCTTTATACCAATCACCAAAAGTATTGGGACACTTACCTTTATACCAATCACCAAAAGTATTGGGACACTTACCTTTACACTCATCACCAAAAGTATTGGGACACTTACCTTTACACCAATCACCAAAAGTATTGGGACACTTACCTTTATACCAATCACCAAAAGTATTGGGACACTTACCTTTATACCAATCACCAAAAGTATTGGGACACTTACCTTTACACCAATCACCAAAAGTATTGGGACACTTACCTTTACACCAATCACCAAAAGTATTGGGACACTTACCTTTACACTCATCACCAAAAGTATTGGGACACTTACCTTTACACCAATCACCAAAAGTATTGGGACACTTACCTTTACACCGATCACCAAAAGTATTGGGACACTTACCTTTACACCAATCACCAAAAGTATTGGGACACTTACCTTTATACCAATCACCAAAAGTATTGGGACACTTACCTTTATACTCATCACCAAAAGTATTGGGACACTTACCTTTACACCAATCACCAAAAGTATTGGGACACTTACCTTTATACCAATCACCAAAAGTATTGGGACACTTACCTTTACACTCATCACCAAAAGTATTGGGACACTTACCTTTACACCGATCACCAAAAGTATTGGGACACTTACCTTTACACTCATCACCAAAAGTATTGGGACACTTACCTTTATACCAATCACCAAAAGTATTGGGACACTTACCTTTATACTCATCACCAAAAGTATTGGGACACTTACCTTTATACCAATCACCAAAAGTATTGGGACACTTACCTTTATACCAATCACCAAAAGTATTGGGACACTTACCTTTACACCAATCACCAAAAGTATTGGGACACTTACCTTTATACCAATCACCAAAAGTATTGGGACACTTACCTTTATACTCATCACCAAAAGTATTGGGACACTTACCTTTACACCAATCACCAAAAGTATTGGGACACTTACCTTTATACCAATCACCAAAAGTATTGGGACACTTACCTTTACACCAATCACCAAAAGTATTGGGACACTTACCTTTATACCAATCACCAAAAGTATTGGGACACTTACCTTTATACCAATCACCAAAAGTATTGGGACACTTACCTTTACACTCATCACCAAAAGTATTGGGACACTTACCTTTACACCCATCACCAAAAGTATTGGGACACTTACCTTTATACCAATCACCAAAAGTATTGGGACACTTACCTTTACACTCATCACCAAAAGTATTGGGACACTTACCTTTACACTCATCACCAAAAGTATTGGGACACTTACCTTTATACTCATCACCAAAAGTATTGGGACACTTACCTTTATACTCATCACCAAAAGTATTGGGACACTTACCTTTATACTCATCACCAAAAGTATTGGGACACTTACCTTTATACTCATCACCAAAAGTATTGGGACACTTACCTTTATACTCATCACCAAAAGTATTGGGACACTTACCTTTATACTCATCACCAAAAGTATTGGGACACTTACCTTTATACTCATCACCAAAAGTATTGGGACACTTACCTTTATACTCATCACCAAAAGTATTGGGACACTTACCTTTATACCAATCACCAAAAGTATTGGGACACTTACCTTTATACTCATCACCAAAAGTATTGGGACACTTACCTTTATACCAATCACCAAAAGTATTGGGACACTTACCTTTACACCAATCACCAAAAGTATTGGGACACTTACCTTTATACCAATCACCAAAAGTATTGGGACACTTACCTTTACACCAATCACCAAAAGTATTGGGACACTTACCTTTACACTCATCACCAAAAGTATTGGGACACTTACCTTTACACTCATCACCAAAAGTATTGGGACACTTACCTTTATACTCATCACCAAAAGTATTGGGACACTTACCTTTATACCAATCACCAAAAGTATTGGGACACTTACCTTTACACTCATCACCAAAAGTATTGGGACACTTACCTTTATACCAATCACCAAAAGTATTGGGACACTTACCTTTACACTCATCACCAAAAGTATTGGGACACTTACCTTTATACTCATCACCAAAAGTATTGGGACACTTACCTTTACACCAATCACCAAAAGTATTGGGACACTTACCTTTACACCCATCACCAAAAGTATTGGGACACTTACCTTTACACTCATCACCAAAAGTATTGGGACACTTACCTTTATACCAATCACCAAAAGTATTGGGACACTTACCTTTACACTCATCACCAAAAGTATTGGGACACTTACCTTTACACCGATCACCAAAAGTATTGGGACACTTACCTTTACACCCATCACCAAAAGTATTGGGACACTTACCTTTACACTCATCACCAAAAGTATTGGGACACTTACCTTTACACCCATCACCAAAAGTATTGGGACACTTACCTTTATACCAATCACCAAAAGTATTGGGACACTTACCTTTACACCAATCACCAAAAGTATTGGGACACTTACCTTTACACCAATCACCAAAAGTATTGGGACACTTACCTTTACACCCATCACCAAAAGTATTGGGACACTTACCTTTATACTGATCACCAAAAGTATTGGGACACTTACCTTTACACCCATCACCAAAAGTATTGGGACACTTACCTTTATACTCATCACCAAAAGTATTGGGACACTTACCTTTACACCAATCACCAAAAGTATTGGGACACTTACCTTTACACTCATCACCAAAAGTATTGGGACACTTACCTTTACACCAATCACCAAAAGTATTGGGACACTTACCTTTATACCAATCACCAAAAGTATTGGGACACTTACCTTTATACTCATCACCAAAAGTATTGGGACACTTACCTTTACACCGATCACCAAAAGTATTGGGACACTTACCTTTATACTCATCACCAAAAGTATTGGGACACTTACCTTTATACCAATCACCAAAAGTATTGGGACACTTACCTTTATACCAATCACCAAAAGTATTGGGACACTTACCTTTATACTCATCACCAAAAGTATTGGGACACTTACCTTTACACCAATCACCAAAAGTATTGGGACACTTACCTTTATACTCATCACCAAAAGTATTGGGACACTTACCTTTATACCAATCACCAAAAGTATTGGGACACTTACCTTTATACCAATCACCAAAAGTATTGGGACACTTACCTTTATACCAATCACCAAAAGTATTGGGACACTTACCTTTACACTCATCACCAAAAGTATTGGGACACTTACCTTTATACCAATCACCAAAAGTATTGGGACACTTACCTTTACACTCATCACCAAAAGTATTGGGACACTTACCTTTATACCAATCACCAAAAGTATTGGGACACTTACCTTTACACTGATCACCAAAAGTATTGGGACACTTACCTTTACACTCATCACCAAAAGTATTGGGACACTTACCTTTATACTCATCACCAAAAGTATTGGGACACTTACCTTTATACTCATCACCAAAAGTATTGGGACACTTACCTTTATACTCATCACCAAAAGTATTGGGACACTTACCTTTACACTCATCACCAAAAGTATTGGGACACTTACCTTTATACTCATCACCAAAAGTATTGGGACACTTACCTTTATACCAATCACCAAAAGTATTGGGACACTTACCTTTACACTCATCACCAAAAGTATTGGGACACTTACCTTTATACCAATCACCAAAAGTATTGGGACACTTACCTTTACACTCATCACCAAAAGTATTGGGACACTTACCTTTATACTCATCACCAAAAGTATTGGGACACTTACCTTTACACCAATCACCAAAAGTATTGGGACACTTACCTTTACACTCATCACCAAAAGTATTGGGACACTTACCTTTACACCGATCACCAAAAGTATTGGGACACTTACCTTTACACCCATCACCAAAAGTATTGGGACACTTACCTTTACACTCATCACCAAAAGTATTGGGACACTTACCTTTACACCCATCACCAAAAGTATTGGGACACTTACCTTTATACCAATCACCAAAAGTATTGGGACACTTACCTTTACACCAATCACCAAAAGTATTGGGACACTTACCTTTACACCAATCACCAAAAGTATTGGGACACTTACCTTTATACTCATCACCAAAAGTATTGGGACACTTACCTTTACACCGATCACCAAAAGTATTGGGACACTTACCTTTATACTCATCACCAAAAGTATTGGGACACTTACCTTTATACCAATCACCAAAAGTATTGGGACACTTACCTTTATACCAATCACCAAAAGTATTGGGACACTTACCTTTATACCAATCACCAAAAGTATTGGGACACTTACCTTTACACTCATCACCAAAAGTATTGGGACACTTACCTTTATACCAATCACCAAAAGTATTGGGACACTTACCTTTACACTCATCACCAAAAGTATTGGAACACTTACCTTTATACTCATCACCAAAAGTATTGGGACACTTACCTTTACACCAATCACCAAAAGTATTGGGACACTTACCTTTATACCAATCACCAAAAGTATTGGGACACTTACCTTTATACTCATCACCAAAAGTATTGGGACACTTACCTTTATACTCATCACCAAAAGTATTGGGACACTTACCTTTATACCAATCACCAAAAGTATTGGGACACTTACCTTTATACTCATCACCAAAAGTATTGGGACACTTACCTTTACACTCATCACCAAAAGTATTGGGACACTTACCTTTATACCAATCACCAAAAGTATTGGGACACTTACCTTTATACTCATCACCAAAAGTATTGGGACACTTACCTTTATACTCATCACCAAAAGTATTGGGACACTTACCTTTATACTCATCACCAAAAGTATTGGGACACTTACCTTTACACCGATCACCAAAAGTATTGGGACACTTACCTTTACACCCATCACCAAAAGTATTGGGACACTTACCTTTACACTCATCACCAAAAGTATTGGGACACTTACCTTTACACCGATCACCAAAAGTATTGGGACACTTACCTTTACACCCATCACCAAAAGTATTGGGACACTTACCTTTACACCCATCACCAAAAGTATTGGGACACTTACCTTTACACTCATCACCAAAAGTATTGGGACACTTACCTTTACACCGATCACCAAAAGTATTGGGACACTTACCTTTACACCCATCACCAAAAGTATTGGGACACTTACCTTTACACCCATCACCAAAAGTATTGGGACACTTACCTTTATACTCATCACCAAAAGTATTGGGACACTTACCTTTATACCAATCACCAAAAGTATTGGGACACTTACCTTTATACTCATCACCACAAGTATTGGGACACTTACCTTTATACCAATCACCAAAAGTATTGGGACACTTACCTTTATACTCATCACCACAAGTATTGGGACACTTACCTTTATACCAATCACCAAAAGTATTGGGACACTTACCTTTACACTCATCACCAAAAGTATTGGGACACTTACCTTTATACCAATCACCAAAAGTATTGGGACACTTACCTTTATACTCATCACCAAAAGTATTGGGACACTTACCTTTATACTCATCACCAAAAGTATTGGGACACTTACCTTTACACCAATCACCAAAAGTATTGGGACACTTACCTTTACACTCATCACCAAAAGTATTGGGACACTTACCTTTATACTCATCACCAAAAGTATTGGGACACTTACCTTTACACCAATCACCAAAAGTATTGGGACATTTACCTTTACACCGATCACCAAAAGTATTGGGACACTTACCTTTACACCAATCACCAAAAGTATTGGGACACTTACCTTTACACTCATCACCAAAAGTATTGGGACACTTACCTTTACACTCATCACCAAAAGTATTGGGACAGTTACCTTTATACCAATCACCAAAAGTATTGGGACACTTACCTTTATACTCATCACCAAAAGTATTGGGACACTTACCTTTATACTCATCACCAAAAGTATTGGGACACTTACCTTTATACTCATCACCAAAAGTATTGTGACACTTACCTTTATACTGATCACCAAAAGTATTGGGACACTTACCTTTATACCAATCACCAAAAGTATTGGGACACTTACCTTTATACTCATCACCACAAGTATTGGGACACTTACCTTTATACCAATCACCAAAAGTATTGGGACACTTACCTTTACACTCATCACCAAAAGTATTGGGACACTTACCTTTATACCAATCACCAAAAGTATTGGGACACTTACCTTTATACTCATCACCAAAAGTATTGGGACACTTACCTTTATACTCATCACCAAAAGTATTGGGACACTTACCTTTACACCAATCACCAAAAGTATTGGGACACTTACCTTTACACTCATCACCAAAAGTATTGGGACACTTACCTTTATACTCATCACCAAAAGTATTGGGACACTTACCTTTACACCAATCACCAAAAGTATTGGGACATTTACCTTTACACCGATCACCAAAAGTATTGGGACACTTACCTTTACACCAATCACCAAAAGTATTGGGACACTTACCTTTACACTCATCACCAAAAGTATTGGGACACTTACCTTTACACTCATCACCAAAAGTATTGGGACAGTTACCTTTATACCAATCACCAAAAGTATTGGGACACTTACCTTTATACTCATCACCAAAAGTATTGGGACACTTACCTTTATACTCATCACCAAAAGTATTGGGACACTTACCTTTATACTCATCACCAAAAGTATTGGGACACTTACCTTTACACCAATCACCAAAAGTATTGGGACACTTACCTTTACACTCATCACCAAAAGTATTGGGACACTTACCTTTACACTCATCACCAAAAGTATTGGGACACTTACCTTTACACCGATCACCAAAAGTATTGGGACACTTACCTTTATACTCATCACCAAAAGTATTGGGACACTTACCTTTATACCAATCACCAAAAGTATTGGGACACTTACCTTTACACCAATCACCAAAAGTATTGGGACACTTACCTTTACACCGATCACCAAAAGTATTGGGACACTTACCTTTACACCAATCACCAAAAGTATTTTGACACTTACCTTTATACTCATCACCAAAAGTATTGGGACACTTACCTTTACACTGATCACCAAAAGTATTGGGACACTTACCTTTATACCAATCACCAAAAGTATTTTGACACTTACCTTTATACTCATCACCAAAAGTATTGGGACACTTACCTTTATACTCATCACCAAAAGTATTGGGACACTTACCTTTACACTGATCACCAAAAGTATTGGGACACTTACCTTTACACCAATCACCAAAAGTATTGGGACACTTACCTTTATACCAATCACCAAAAGTATTGGGACACTTACCTTTATACTCATCACCAAAAGTATTGGGACACTTACCTTTATACTCATCACCAAAAGTATTGGGACACTTACCTTTACACCGATCACCAAAAGTATTGGGACACTTACCTTTATACCAATCACCAAAAGTATTGGGACACTTACCTTTACACTCATCACCAAAAGTATTGGGACACTTACCTTTACACCGATCACCAAAAGTATTGGGACACTTACCTTTACACTCATCACCAAAAGTATTGGGACACTTACCTTTATACCAATCACCAAAAGTATTGGGACACTTACCTTTACACTCATCACCAAAAGTATTGGGACACTTACCTTTATACTCATCACCAAAAGTATTGGGACACTTACCTTTATACCAATCACCAAAAGTATTGGGACACTTACCTTTATACCAATCACCAAAAGTATTGGGACACTTACCTTTACACCAATCACCAAAAGTATTGGGACACTTACCTTTACACCAATCACCAAAAGTATTGGGACACTTACCTTTACACCAATCACCAAAAGTATTGGGACACTTACCTTTACACCCATCACCAAAAGTATTGGGACACTTACCTTTACACTCATCACCAAAAGTATTGGGACACTTACCTTTATACTCATCACCAAAAGTATTGGGACACTTACCTTTATACTCATCACCAAAAGTATTGGGACACTTACCTTTACACCAATCACCAAAAGTATTGGGACACTTACCTTTACACTCATCACCAAAAGTATTGGGACACTTACCTTTACACTCATCACCAAAAGTATTGGGACACTTACCTTTATACTCATCACCAAAAGTATTGGGACACTTACCTTTATACTCATCACCAAAAGTATTGGGACACTTACCTTTATACTCATCACCAAAAGTATTGGGACACTTACCTTTACACCAATCACCAAAAGTATTGGGACACTTACCTTTACACTCATCACCAAAAGTATTGGGACACTTACCTTTATACCAATCACCAAAAGTATTGGGACACTTACCTTTATACTCATCACCAAAAGTATTGGGACACTTACCTTTATACTCATCACCAAAAGTATTGGGACACTTACCTTTACACCAATCACCAAAAGTATTGGGACACTTACCTTTATACTCATCACCAAAAGTATTGGGACACTTACCTTTATACTCATCACCAAAAGTATTGGGACACTTACCTTTACACCAATCACCAAAAGTATTGGGACACTTACCTTTATACTCATCACCAAAAGTATTGGGACACTTACCTTTACACTCATCACCAAAAGTATTGGGACACTTACCTTTACACCGATCACCAAAAGTATTGGGACACTTACCTTTACACTCATCACCAAAAGTATTGGGACACTTACCTTTATACCAATCACCAAAAGTATTGGGACACTTACCTTTATACTCATCACCAAAAGTATTGGGACACTTACCTTTATACCAATCACCAAAAGTATTGGGACACTTACCTTTATACTCATCACCAAAAGTATTGGGACACTTACCTTTATACCAATCACCAAAAGTATTGGGACACTTACCTTTATACTCATCACCAAAAGTATTGGGACACTTACCTTTACACCAATCACCAAAAGTATTGGGACACTTACCTTTACACCAATCACCAAAAGTATTGGGACACTTACCTTTACACCCATCACCAAAAGTATTGGGACACTTACCTTTACACTCATCACCAAAAGTATTGGGACACTTACCTTTACACCCATCACCAAAAGTATTGGGACACTTACCTTTATACCAATCACCAAAAGTATTGGGACACTTACCTTTACACCAATCACCAAAAGTATTGGGACACTTACCTTTACACCAATCACCAAAAGTATTGGGACACTTACCTTTATACTCATCACCAAAAGTATTGGGACACTTACCTTTACACCGATCACCAAAAGTATTGGGACACTTACCTTTATACTCATCACCAAAAGTATTGGGACACTTACCTTTATACCAATCACCAAAAGTATTGGGACACTTACCTTTATACCAATCACCAAAAGTATTGGGACACTTACCTTTATACCAATCACCAAAAGTATTGGGACACTTACCTTTACACTCATCACCAAAAGTATTGGGACACTTACCTTTATACCAATCACCAAAAGTATTGGGACACTTACCTTTACACTCATCACCAAAAGTATTGGAACACTTACCTTTATACTCATCACCAAAAGTATTGGGACACTTACCTTTACACCAATCACCAAAAGTATTGGGACACTTACCTTTATACCAATCACCAAAAGTATTGGGACACTTACCTTTATACTCATCACCAAAAGTATTGGGACACTTACCTTTATACTCATCACCAAAAGTATTGGGACACTTACCTTTATACCAATCACCAAAAGTATTGGGACACTTACCTTTATACTCATCACCAAAAGTATTGGGACACTTACCTTTACACTCATCACCAAAAGTATTGGGACACTTACCTTTATACCAATCACCAAAAGTATTGGGACACTTACCTTTATACTCATCACCAAAAGTATTGGGACACTTACCTTTATACTCATCACCAAAAGTATTGGGACACTTACCTTTATACTCATCACCAAAAGTATTGGGACACTTACCTTTACACCGATCACCAAAAGTATTGGGACACTTACCTTTACACCCATCACCAAAAGTATTGGGACACTTACCTTTACACTCATCACCAAAAGTATTGGGACACTTACCTTTACACCGATCACCAAAAGTATTGGGACACTTACCTTTACACCCATCACCAAAAGTATTGGGACACTTACCTTTACACCCATCACCAAAAGTATTGGGACACTTACCTTTACACTCATCACCAAAAGTATTGGGACACTTACCTTTACACCGATCACCAAAAGTATTGGGACACTTACCTTTACACCCATCACCAAAAGTATTGGGACACTTACCTTTACACCCATCACCAAAAGTATTGGGACACTTACCTTTATACTCATCACCAAAAGTATTGGGACACTTACCTTTATACCAATCACCAAAAGTATTGGGACACTTACCTTTATACTCATCACCACAAGTATTGGGACACTTACCTTTATACCAATCACCAAAAGTATTGGGACACTTACCTTTATACTCATCACCACAAGTATTGGGACACTTACCTTTATACCAATCACCAAAAGTATTGGGACACTTACCTTTACACTCATCACCAAAAGTATTGGGACACTTACCTTTATACCAATCACCAAAAGTATTGGGACACTTACCTTTATACTCATCACCAAAAGTATTGGGACACTTACCTTTATACTCATCACCAAAAGTATTGGGACACTTACCTTTACACCAATCACCAAAAGTATTGGGACACTTACCTTTACACTCATCACCAAAAGTATTGGGACACTTACCTTTATACTCATCACCAAAAGTATTGGGACACTTACCTTTACACCAATCACCAAAAGTATTGGGACATTTACCTTTACACCGATCACCAAAAGTATTGGGACACTTACCTTTACACCAATCACCAAAAGTATTGGGACACTTACCTTTACACTCATCACCAAAAGTATTGGGACACTTACCTTTACACTCATCACCAAAAGTATTGGGACAGTTACCTTTATACCAATCACCAAAAGTATTGGGACACTTACCTTTATACTCATCACCAAAAGTATTGGGACACTTACCTTTATACTCATCACCAAAAGTATTGGGACACTTACCTTTATACTCATCACCAAAAGTATTGTGACACTTACCTTTATACCAATCACCAAAAGTATTGGGACACTTACCTTTACACTCATCACCAAAAGTATTGGGACACTTACCTTTACACTCATCACCAAAAGTATTGGGACACTTACCTTTACACCGATCACCAAAAGTATTGGGACACTTACCTTTATACTCATCACCAAAAGTATTGGGACACTTACCTTTATACCAATCACCAAAAGTATTGGGACACTTACCTTTACACCAATCACCAAAAGTATTGGGACACTTACCTTTACACCGATCACCAAAAGTATTGGGACACTTACCTTTACACCAATCACCAAAAGTATTTTGACACTTACCTTTATACTCATCACCAAAAGTATTGGGACACTTACCTTTACACTGATCACCAAAAGTATTGGGACACTTACCTTTATACCAATCACCAAAAGTATTTTGACACTTACCTTTATACTCATCACCAAAAGTATTGGGACACTTACCTTTATACTCATCACCAAAAGTATTGGGACACTTACCTTTATACTCATCACCAAAAGTATTGGGACACTTACCTTTACACTGATCACCAAAAGTATTGGGACACTTACCTTTACACCAATCACCAAAAGTATTGGGACACTTACCTTTATACCAATCACCAAAAGTATTGGGACACTTACCTTTATACTCATCACCAAAAGTATTGGGACACTTACCTTTATACTCATCACCAAAAGTATTGGGACACTTACCTTTACACCGATCACCAAAAGTATTGGGACACTTACCTTTATACCAATCACCAAAAGTATTGGGACACTTACCTTTACACTCATCACCAAAAGTATTGGGACACTTACCTTTACACCGATCACCAAAAGTATTGGGACACTTACCTTTACACTCATCACCAAAAGTATTGGGACACTTACCTTTATACCAATCACCAAAAGTATTGGGACACTTACCTTTACACTCATCACCAAAAGTATTGGGACACTTACCTTTATACTCATCACCAAAAGTATTGGGACACTTACCTTTATACCAATCACCAAAAGTATTGGGACACTTACCTTTATACCAATCACCAAAAGTATTGGGACACTTACCTTTACACCAATCACCAAAAGTATTGGGACACTTACCTTTACACCAATCACCAAAAGTATTGGGACACTTACCTTTACACCAATCACCAAAAGTATTGGGACACTTACCTTTACACCCATCACCAAAAGTATTGGGACACTTACCTTTACACTCATCACCAAAAGTATTGGGACACTTACCTTTATACTCATCACCAAAAGTATTGGGACACTTACCTTTATACTCATCACCAAAAGTATTGGGACACTTACCTTTACACCAATCACCAAAAGTATTGGGACACTTACCTTTACACTCATCACCAAAAGTATTGGGACACTTACCTTTACACTCATCACCAAAAGTATTGGGACACTTACCTTTATACTCATCACCAAAAGTATTGGGATACTTACCTTTATACTCATCACCAAAAGTATTGGGACACTTACCTTTATACTCATCACCAAAAGTATTGGGACACTTACCTTTACACCAATCACCAAAAGTATTGGGACACTTACCTTTACACTCATCACCAAAAGTATTGGGACACTTACCTTTATACCAATCACCAAAAGTATTGGGACACTTACCTTTATACTCATCACCAAAAGTATTGGGACACTTACCTTTATACTCATCACCAAAAGTATTGGGACACTTACCTTTACACCAATCACCAAAAGTATTGGGACACTTACCTTTATACTCATCACCAAAAGTATTGGGACACTTACCTTTATACTCATCACCAAAAGTATTGGGACACTTACCTTTACACCAATCACCAAAAGTATTGGGACACTTACCTTTATACTCATCACCAAAAGTATTGGGACACTTACCTTTACACTCATCACCAAAAGTATTGGGACACTTACCTTTACACCGATCACCAAAAGTATTGGGACACTTACCTTTACACTCATCACCAAAAGTATTGGGACACTTACCTTTATACCAATCACCAAAAGTATTGGGACACTTACCTTTATACTCATCACCAAAAGTATTGGGACACTTACCTTTATACCAATCACCAAAAGTATTGGGACACTTACCTTTATACTCATCACCAAAAGTATTGGGACACTTACCTTTATACCAATCACCAAAAGTATTGGGACACTTACCTTTACACCAATCACCAAAAGTATTGGGACACTTACCTTTACACCAATCACCAAAAGTATTGGGACACTTACCTTTATACCAATCACCAAAAGTATTGGGACACTTACCTTTACACCAATCACCAAAAGTATTGGGACACTTACCTTTATACCAATCACCAAAAGTATTGGGACACTTACCTTTATACTCATCACCAAAAGTATTGGGACACTTACCTTTATACCAATCACCAAAAGTATTGGGACACTTACCTTTACACTCATCACCAAAAGTATTGGGACACTTACCTTTACACCAATCACCAAAAGTATTGGGACACTTACCTTTACACCAATCACCAAAAGTATTGGGACACTTACCTTTATACCAATCACCAAAAGTATTGGGACACTTACCTTTATACCAATCACCAAAAGTATTGGGACACTTACCTTTACACTCATCACCAAAAGTATTGGGACACTTACCTTTACACCAATCACCAAAAGTATTGGGACACTTACCTTTATACCAATCACCAAAAGTATTGGGACACTTACCTTTACACCGATCACCAAAAGTATTGGGACACTTACCTTTACACCAATCACCAAAAGTATTGGGACACTTACCTTTACACCAATCACCAAAAGTATTGGGACACTTACCTTTATACTCATCACCAAAAGTATTGGGACACTTACCTTTACACCAATCACCAAAAGTATTGGGACACTTACCTTTATACCAATCACCAAAAGTATTGGGACACTTACCTTTACACTCATCACCAAAAGTATTGGGACACTTACCTTTACACCGATCACCAAAAGTATTGGGACACTTACCTTTACACTCATCACCAAAAGTATTGGGACACTTACCTTTATACTCATCACCAAAAGTATTGGGACACTTACCTTTACACTCATCACCAAAAGTATTGGGACACTTACCTTTATACCAATCACCAAAAGTATTGGGACACTTACCTTTATACCAATCACCAAAAGTATTGGGACACTTACCTTTATACTCATCACCAAAAGTATTGGGACACTTACCTTTATACCAATCACCAAAAGTATTGGGACACTTACCTTTATACTCATCACCAAAAGTATTGGGACACTTACCTTTACACCAATCACCAAAAGTATTGGGACACTTACCTTTATACTCATCACCAAAAGTATTGGGACACTTACCTTTACACTCATCACCAAAAGTATTGGGACACTTACCTTTATACCAATCACCAAAAGTATTGGGACACTTACCTTTATACTCATCACCAAAAGTATTGGGACACTTACCTTTATACCAATCACCAAAAGTATTGGGACACTTACCTTTATACTCATCACCAAAAGTATTGGGACACTTACCTTTATACCAATCACCAAAAGTATTGGGACACTTACCTTTACACCAATCACCAAAAGTATTGGGACACTTACCTTTATACCAATCACCAAAAGTATTGGGACACTTACCTTTACACCAATCACCAAAAGTATTGGGACACTTACCTTTATACCAATCACCAAAAGTATTGGGACACTTACCTTTATACCAATCACCAAAAGTATTGGGACACTTACCTTTACACTCATCACCAAAAGTATTGGGACACTTACCTTTACACCAATCACCAAAAGTATTGGGACACTTACCTTTATACCAATCACCAAAAGTATTGGGACACTTACCTTTACACCAATCACCAAAAGTATTGGGACACTTACCTTTACACCAATCACCAAAAGTATTGGGACACTTACCTTTATACCAATCACCAAAAGTATTGGGACACTTACCTTTATACTCATCACCAAAAGTATTGGGACACTTACCTTTATACCAATCACCAAAAGTATTGGGACACTTACCTTTACACCAATCACCAAAAGTATTGGGACACTTACCTTTATACCAATCACCAAAAGTATTGGGACACTTACCTTTACACCAATCACCAAAAGTATTGGGACACTTACCTTTATACCAATCACCAAAAGTATTGGGACACTTACCTTTATACCAATCACCAAAAGTATTGGGACACTTACCTTTACACTCATCACCAAAAGTATTGGGACACTTACCTTTACACCAATCACCAAAAGTATTGGGACACTTACCTTTATACCAATCACCAAAAGTATTGGGACACTTACCTTTACACCAATCACCAAAAGTATTGGGACACTTACCTTTACACCAATCACCAAAAGTATTGGGACACTTACCTTTATACCAATCACCAAAAGTATTGGGACACTTACCTTTATACTCATCACCAAAAGTATTGGGACACTTACCTTTACACCAATCACCAAAAGTATTGGGACACTTACCTTTATACCAATCACCAAAAGTATTGGGACACTTACCTTTATACCAATCACCAAAAGTATTGGGACACTTACCTTTACACCGATCACCAAAAGTATTGGGACACTTACCTTTACACTCATCACCAAAAGTATTGGGACACTTACCTTTATACCAATCACCAAAAGTATTGGGACACTTACCTTTATACTCATCACCAAAAGTATTGGGACACTTACCTTTATACCAATCACCAAAAGTATTGGGACACTTACCTTTACACCAATCACCAAAAGTATTGGGACACTTACCTTTATACCAATCACCAAAAGTATTGGGACACTTACCTTTACACCAATCACCAAAAGTATTGGGACACTTACCTTTATACCAATCACCAAAAGTATTGGGACACTTACCTTTATACCAATCACCAAAAGTATTGGGACACTTACCTTTACACTCATCACCAAAAGTATTGGGACACTTACCTTTACACCAATCACCAAAAGTATTGGGACACTTACCTTTATACCAATCACCAAAAGTATTGGGACACTTACCTTTATACCAATCACCAAAAGTATTGGGACACTTACCTTTACACCAATCACCAAAAGTATTGGGACACTTACCTTTACACCAATCACCAAAAGTATTGGGACACTTACCTTTACACCAATCACCAAAAGTATTGGGACACTTACCTTTATACCGATCACCAAAAGTATTGGGACACTTACCTTTACACCAATCACCAAAAGTATTGGGACACTTACCTTTACACCAATCACCAAAAGTATTGGGACACTTACCTTTATACCGATCACCAAAAGTATTGGGACACTTACCTTTACACTCATCACCAAAAGTATTGGGACACTTACCTTTATACTCATCACCAAAAGTATTGGGACACTTACCTTTATACTCATCACCAAAAGTATTGGGACACTTACCTTTATACTCATCACCAAAAGTATTGGGACACTTACCTTTATACTCATCACCAAAAGTATTGGGACACTTACCTTTATACTCATCACCAAAAGTATTGGGACACTTACCTTTATACTCATCACCAAAAGTATTGGGACACTTACCTTTATACCAATCACCAAAAGTATTGGGACACTTACCTTTACACCAATCACCAAAAGTATTGGGACACTTACCTTTACACCAATCACCAAAAGTATTGGGACACTTACCTTTACACTCATCACCAAAAGTATTGGGACACTTACCTTTACACCAATCACCAAAAGTATTGGGACACTTACCTTTACACTCATCACCAAAAGTATTGGGACACTTACCTTTACACTCATCACCAAAAGTATTGGGACACTTACCTTTATACTCATCACCAAAAGTATTGGGACACTTACCTTTATACTCATCACCAAAAGTATTGGGACACTTACCTTTATACTCATCACCAAAAGTATTGGGACACTTACCTTTATACTCATCACCAAAAGTATTGGGACACTTACCTTTACACTCATCACCAAAAGTATTGGGACACTTACCTTTATACTCATCACCAAAAGTATTGGGACACTTACCTTTATACCAATCACCAAAAGTATTGGGACACTTACCTTTACACTCATCACCAAAAGTATTGGGACACTTACCTTTATACCAATCACCAAAAGTATTGGGACACTTACCTTTACACTCATCACCAAAAGTATTGGGACACTTACCTTTATACTCATCACCAAAAGTATTGGGACACTTACCTTTATACCAATCACCAAAAGTATTGGGACACTTACCTTTACACTCATCACCAAAAGTATTGGGACACTTACCTTTATACCAATCACCAAAAGTATTGGGACACTTACCTTTACACCAATCACCAAAAGTATTGGGACACTTACCTTTACACCCATCACCAAAAGTATTGGGACACTTACCTTTACACTCATCACCAAAAGTATTGGGACACTTACCTTTATACTCATCACCAAAAGTATTGGGACACTTACCTTTACACTCATCACCAAAAGTATTGGGACACTTACCTTTACACCCATCACCAAAAGTATTGGGACACTTACCTTTACACTCATCACCAAAAGTATTGGGACACTTACCTTTACACCGATCACCAAAAGTATTGGGACACTTACCTTTACACCCATCACCAAAAGTATTGGGACACTTACCTTTACACTCATCACCAAAAGTATTGGGACACTTACCTTTATACCAATCACCAAAAGTATTGGGACACTTACCTTTATACCAATCACCAAAAGTATTGGGACACTTACCTTTACACCCATCACCAAAAGTATTGGGACACTTACCTTTATACCAATCACCAAAAGTATTGGGACACTTACCTTTATACCAATCACCAAAAGTATTCGGACACTTACCTTTACACCAATCACCAAAAGTATTGGGACACTTACCTTTACACCCATCACCAAAAGTATTGGGACACTTACCTTTACACCAATCACCAAAAGTATTGGGACACTTACCTTTACACTGATCACCAAAAGTATTGGGACACTTACCTTTACACCGATCACCAAAAGTATTGGGACACTTACCTTTACACCGATCACCAAAAGTATTGGGACACTTACCTTTACACTGATCACCAAAAGTATTGGGACACTTACCTTTATACTGATCACCAAAAGTATTGGGACACTTACCTTTACACTCATCACCAAAAGTATTGGGACACTTACCTTTATACCAATCACCAAAAGTATTGGGACACTTACCTTTACACTCATCACCAAAAGTATTGGGACACTTACCTTTATACTCATCACCAAAAGTATTGGGACACTTACCTTTATACTCATCACCAAAAGTATTGGGACACTTACCTTTATACCAATCACCAAAAGTATTGGGACACTTACCTTTATACCAATCACCAAAAGTATTGGGACACTTACCTTTATACTCATCACCAAAAGTATTGGGACACTTACCTTTACACTCATCACCAAAAGTATTGGGACACTTACCTTTATACTCATCACCAAAAGTATTGGGACACTTACCTTTACACTCATCACCAAAAGTATTGGGACACTTACCTTTATACTGATCACCAAAAGTATTGGGACACTTACCTTTACACTCATCACCAAAAGTATTGGGACACTTACCTTTACACTCATCACCAAAAGTATTGGGACACTTACCTTTACACCAATCACCAAAAGTATTGGGACACTTACCTTTACACCCATCACCAAAAGTATTGGGACACTTACCTTTATACTGATCACCAAAAGTATTGGGACACTTACCTTTACACCCATCACCAAAAGTATTGGGACACTTACCTTTATACTCATCACCAAAAGTATTGGGACACTTACCTTTACACCAATCACCAAAAGTATTGGGACACTTACCTTTACACCAATCACCAAAAGTATTGGGACACTTACCTTTACACCAATCACCAAAAGTATTGGGACACTTACCTTTACACCCATCACCAAAAGTATTGGGACACTTACCTTTATACTGATCACCAAAAGTATTGGGACACTTACCTTTACACCCATCACCAAAAGTATTGGGACACTTACCTTTATACTCATCACCAAAAGTATTGGGACACTTACCTTTACACCAATCACCAAAAGTATTGGGACACTTACCTTTATACCAATCACCAAAAGTATTGGGACACTTACCTTTATACTCATCACCAAAAGTATTGGGACACTTACCTTTACACCGATCACCAAAAGTATTGGGACACTTACCTTTACACTCATCACCAAAAGTATTGGGACACTTACCTTTACACCAATCACCAAAAGTATTGGGACACTTACCTTTATACCAATCACCAAAAGTATTGGGACACTTACCTTTATACTCATCACCAAAAGTATTGGGACACTTACCTTTACACCGATCACCAAAAGTATTTGGACACTTACCTTTATACTCATCACCAAAAGTATTGGGACACTTACCTTTATACCAATCACCAAAAGTATTGGGACACTTACCTTTATACCAATCACCAAAAGTATTGGGACACTTACCTTTATACTCATCACCAAAAGTATTGGGACACTTACCTTTACACCAATCACCAAAAGTATTGGGACACTTACCTTTATACTCATCACCAAAAGTATTGGGACACTTACCTTTATACCAATCACCAAAAGTATTGGGACACTTACCTTTATACCAATCACCAAAAGTATTGGGACACTTACCTTTATACCAATCACCAAAAGTATTGGGACACTTACCTTTACACTCATCACCAAAAGTATTGGGACACTTACCTTTATACCAATCACCAAAAGTATTGGGACACTTACCTTTACACTCATCACCAAAAGTATTGGGACACTTACCTTTATACCAATCACCAAAAGTATTGGGACACTTACCTTTATACTCATCACCAAAAGTATTGGGACACTTACCTTTACACCAATCACCAAAAGTATTGGGACACTTACCTTTATACTCATCACCAAAAGTATTGGGACACTTACCTTTATACCAATCACCAAAAGTATTGGGACACTTACCTTTATACCGATCACCAAAAGTATTGGGACACTTACCTTTACACCCATCACCAAAAGTATTGGGACACTTACCTTTATACCAATCACCAAAAGTATTGGGACACTTACCTTTATACTCATCACCAAAAGTATTGGGACACTTACCTTTACACCAATCACCAAAAGTATTGGGACACTTACCTTTATACCAATCACCAAAAGTATTGGGACACTTACCTTTATACCAATCACCAAAAGTATTGGGACACTTACCTTTACACCAATCACCAAAAGTATTGGGACACTTACCTTTACACTCATCACCAAAAGTATTGGGACACTTACCTTTATACCAATCACCAAAAGTATTGGGACACTTACCTTTATACTCATCACCAAAAGTATTGGGACACTTACCTTTATACTCATCACCAAAAGTATTGGGACACTTACCTTTATACTCATCACCAAAAGTATTGGGACACTTACCTTTACACTCATCACCAAAAGTATTGGGACACTTACCTTTATACCAATCACCAAAAGTATTGGGACACTTACCTTTATACTCATCACCAAAAGTATTGGGACACTTACCTTTACACTCATCACCAAAAGTATTGGGACACTTACCTTTACACCGATCACCAAAAGTATTGGGACACTTACCTTTACACCCATCACCAAAAGTATTGGGACACTTACCTTTACACCCATCACCAAAAGTATTGGGACACTTACCTTTATACCAATCACCAAAAGTATTGGGACACTTACCTTTATACTCATCACCAAAAGTATTGGGACACTTACCTTTACACTGATCACCAAAAGTATTGGGACACTTACCTTTACACCAATCACCAAAAGTATTGGGACACTTACCTTTATACTCATCACCAAAAGTATTGGGACACTTACCTTTATACCAATCACCAAAAGTATTGGGACACTTACCTTTATACTCATCACCACAAGTATTGGGACACTTACCTTTATACCAATCACCAAAAGTATTGGGACACTTACCTTTATACTCATCACCACAAGTATTGGGACACTTACCTTTATACCAATCACCAAAAGTATTGGGACACTTACCTTTACACTCATCACCAAAAGTATTGGGACACTTACCTTTATACCAATCACCAAAAGTATTGGGACACTTACCTTTATACTCATCACCAAAAGTATTGGGACACTTACCTTTATACTCATCACCAAAAGTATTGGGACACTTACCTTTACACTCATCACCAAAAGTATTGGGACACTTACCTTTATACTCATCACCAAAAGTATTGGGACACTTACCTTTACACCAATCACCAAAAGTATTGGGACATTTACCTTTACACCGATCACCAAAAGTATTGGGACACTTACCTTTACACCAATCACCAAAAGTATTGGGACACTTACCTTTACACTCATCACCAAAAGTATTGGGACACTTACCTTTACACTCATCACCAAAAGTATTGGGACAGTTACCTTTATACCAATCACCAAAAGTATTGGGACACTTACCTTTATACTCATCACCAAAAGTATTGGGACACTTACCTTTATACTCATCACCAAAAGTATTGGGACACTTACCTTTATACCAATCACCAAAAGTATTGGGACACTTACCTTTACACTCATCACCAAAAGTATTGGGACACTTACCTTTACACTCATCACCAAAAGTATTGGGACACTTACCTTTACACCGATCACCAAAAGTATTGGGACACTTACCTTTACACTCATCACCAAAAGTATTGGGACACTTACCTTTATACCAATCACCAAAAGTATTGGGACACTTACCTTTATACCAATCACCAAAAGTATTGGGACACTTACCTTTACACCAATCACCAAAAGTATTGGGACACTTACCTTTACACCAATCACCAAAAGTATTGGGACACTTACCTTTACACTCATCACCAAAAGTATTGGGACACTTACCTTTACACCAATCACCAAAAGTATTGGGACACTTACCTTTACACCGATCACCAAAAGTATTGGGACACTTACCTTTACACCAATCACCAAAAGTATTGGGACACTTACCTTTACACCAATCACCAAAAGTATTGGGACACTTACCTTTACACCAATCACCAAAAGTATTGGGACACTTACCTTTACACCAATCACCAAAAGTATTGGGACACTTACCTTTATACCAATCACCAAAAGTATTGGGACACTTACCTTTACACTCATCACCAAAAGTATTGGGACACTTACCTTTACACCGATCACCAAAAGTATTGGGACACTTACCTTTACACTCATCACCAAAAGTATTGGGACACTTACCTTTATACCAATCACCAAAAGTATTGGGACACTTACCTTTATACCAATCACCAAAAGTATTGGGACACTTACCTTTATACTCATCACCAAAAGTATTGGGACACTTACCTTTATACCAATCACCAAAAGTATTGGGACACTTACCTTTACACTCATCACCAAAAGTATTGGGACACTTACCTTTACACTCATCACCAAAAGTATTGGGACACTTACCTTTACACCGATCACCAAAAGTATTGGGACACTTACCTTTACACCGATCACCAAAAGTATTGGGACACTTACCTTTACACCAATCACCAAAAGTATTGGGACACTTACCTTTATACCAATCACCAAAAGTATTGGGACACTTACCTTTATACTCATCACCAAAAGTATTGGGACACTTACCTTTACACCAATCACCAAAAGTATTGGGACACTTACCTTTATACCAATCACCAAAAGTATTGGGACACTTACCTTTACACTCATCACCAAAAGTATTGGGACACTTACCTTTACACCGATCACCAAAAGTATTGGGACACTTACCTTTACACTCATCACCAAAAGTATTGGGACACTTACCTTTATACCAATCACCAAAAGTATTGGGACACTTACCTTTATACTCATCACCAAAAGTATTGGGACACTTACCTTTATACCAATCACCAAAAGTATTGGGACACTTACCTTTATACCAATCACCAAAAGTATTGGGACACTTACCTTTACACCAATCACCAAAAGTATTGGGACACTTACCTTTATACCAATCACCAAAAGTATTGGGACACTTACCTTTATACTCATCACCAAAAGTATTGGGACACTTACCTTTATACCAATCACCAAAAGTATTGGGACACTTACCTTTACACCAATCACCAAAAGTATTGGGACACTTACCTTTATACCAATCACCAAAAGTATTGGGACACTTACCTTTACACCAATCACCAAAAGTATTGGGACACTTACCTTTATACCAATCACCAAAAGTATTGGGACACTTACCTTTATACCAATCACCAAAAGTATTGGGACACTTACCTTTACACTCATCACCAAAAGTATTGGGACACTTACCTTTATACCAATCACCAAAAGTATTGGGACACTTACCTTTATACCAATCACCAAAAGTATTGGGACACTTACCTTTACACTCATCACTAAAAGTATTGGGACACTTACCTTTACACCAATCACCAAAAGTATTGGGACACTTACCTTTATACCAATCACCAAAAGTATTGGGACACTTACCTTTATACCAATCACCAAAAGTATTGGGACACTTACCTTTACACCAATCACCAAAAGTATTGGGACACTTACCTTTACACCAATCACCAAAAGTATTGGGACACTTACCTTTACACCAATCACCAAAAGTATTGGGACACTTACCTTTATACCGATCACCAAAAGTATTGGGACACTTACCTTTACACCCATCACCAAAAGTATTGGGACACTTACCTTTATACCAATCACCAAAAGTATTGGGACACTTACCTTTACACTGATCACCAAAAGTATTGGGACACTTACCTTTACACTCATCACCAAAAGTATTGGGACACTTACCTTTATACTCATCACCAAAAGTATTGGGACACTTACCTTTATACTCATCACCAAAAGTATTGGGACACTTACCTTTATACTCATCACCAAAAGTATTGGGACACTTACCTTTATACTCATCACCAAAAGTATTGGGACACTTACCTTTATACTCATCACCAAAAGTATTGGGACACTTACCTTTATACTCATCACCAAAAGTATTGGGACACTTACCTTTATACTCATCACCAAAAGTATTGGGACACTTACCTTTATACTCATCACCAAAAGTATTGGGACACTTACCTTTATACTCATCACCAAAAGTATTGGGACACTTACCTTTATACTCATCACCAAAAGTATTGGGACACTTACCTTTATACCAATCACCAAAAGTATTGGGACACTTACCTTTACACCAATCACCAAAAGTATTGGGACACTTACCTTTATACCAATCACCAAAAGTATTGGGACACTTACCTTTACACCAATCACCAAAAGTATTGGGACACTTACCTTTACACTCATCACCAAAAGTATTGGGACACTTACCTTTACACTCATCACCAAAAGTATTGGGACACTTACCTTTATACTCATCACCAAAAGTATTGGGACACTTACCTTTACACCAATCACCAAAAGTATTGGGACACTTACCTTTACACCCATCACCAAAAGTATTGGGACACTTACCTTTACACTCATCACCAAAAGTATTGGGACACTTACCTTTATACCAATCACCAAAAGTATTGGGACACTTACCTTTACACTCATCACCAAAAGTATTGGGACACTTACCTTTACACCGATCACCAAAAGTATTGGGACACTTACCTTTACACCCATCACCAAAAGTATTGGGACACTTACCTTTACACTCATCACCAAAAGTATTGGGACACTTACCTTTACACCCATCACCAAAAGTATTGGGACACTTACCTTTATACCAATCACCAAAAGTATTGGGACACTTACCTTTACACCAATCACCAAAAGTATTGGGACACTTACCTTTACACCAATCACCAAAAGTATTGGGACACTTACCTTTACACCCATCACCAAAAGTATTGGGACACTTACCTTTATACTGATCACCAAAAGTATTGGGACACTTACCTTTACACCCATCACCAAAAGTATTGGGACACTTACCTTTATACTCATCACCAAAAGTATTGGGACACTTACCTTTACACCAATCACCAAAAGTATTGGGACACTTACCTTTACACCAATCACCAAAAGTATTGGGACACTTACCTTTATACCAATCACCAAAAGTATTGGGACACTTACCTTTATACTCATCACCAAAAGTATTGGGACACTTACCTTTACACCGATCACCAAAAGTATTGGGACACTTACCTTTATACTCATCACCAAAAGTATTGGGACACTTACCTTTATACCAATCACCAAAAGTATTGGGACACTTACCTTTATACCAATCACCAAAAGTATTGGGACACTTACCTTTATACTCATCACCAAAAGTATTGGGACACTTACCTTTACACCAATCACCAAAAGTATTGGGACACTTACCTTTATACTCATCACCAAAAGTATTGGGACACTTACCTTTATACCAATCACCAAAAGTATTGGGACACTTACCTTTATACCAATCACCAAAAGTATTGGGACACTTACCTTTATACCAATCACCAAAAGTATTGGGACACTTACCTTTACACTCATCACCAAAAGTATTGGGACACTTACCTTTATACCAATCACCAAAAGTATTGGGACACTTACCTTTACACTCATCACCAAAAGTATTGGGACACTTACCTTTATACCAATCACCAAAAGTATTGGGACACTTACCTTTACACTGATCACCAAAAGTATTGGGACACTTACCTTTACACTCATCACCAAAAGTATTGGGACACTTACCTTTATACTCATCACCAAAAGTATTGGGACACTTACCTTTATACTCATCACCAAAAGTATTGGGACACTTACCTTTATACTCATCACCAAAAGTATTGGGACACTTACCTTTACACTCATCACCAAAAGTATTGGGACACTTACCTTTATACTCATCACCAAAAGTATTGGGACACTTACCTTTATACCAATCACCAAAAGTATTGGGACACTTACCTTTACACTCATCACCAAAAGTATTGGGACACTTACCTTTATACCAATCACCAAAAGTATTGGGACACTTACCTTTACACTCATCACCAAAAGTATTGGGACACTTACCTTTATACTCATCACCAAAAGTATTGGGACACTTACCTTTACACCAATCACCAAAAGTATTGGGACACTTACCTTTACACCCATCACCAAAAGTATTGGGACACTTACCTTTACACTCATCACCAAAAGTATTGGGACACTTACCTTTATACCAATCACCAAAAGTATTGGGACACTTACCTTTACACTCATCACCAAAAGTATTGGGACACTTACCTTTACACCGATCACCAAAAGTATTGGGACACTTACCTTTACACCCATCACCAAAAGTATTGGGACACTTACCTTTACACTCATCACCAAAAGTATTGGGACACTTACCTTTACACCCATCACCAAAAGTATTGGGACACTTACCTTTATACCAATCACCAAAAGTATTGGGACACTTACCTTTACACCAATCACCAAAAGTATTGGGACACTTACCTTTACACCAATCACCAAAAGTATTGGGACACTTACCTTTACACCCATCACCAAAAGTATTGGGACACTTACCTTTATACTGATCACCAAAAGTATTGGGACACTTACCTTTACACCCATCACCAAAAGTATTGGGACACTTACCTTTATACTCATCACCAAAAGTATTGGGACACTTACCTTTACACCAATCACCAAAAGTATTGGGACACTTACCTTTACACTCATCACCAAAAGTATTGGGACACTTACCTTTACACCAATCACCAAAAGTATTGGGACACTTACCTTTATACCAATCACCAAAAGTATTGGGACACTTACCTTTATACTCATCACCAAAAGTATTGGGACACTTACCTTTACACCGATCACCAAAAGTATTGGGACACTTACCTTTATACTCATCACCAAAAGTATTGGGACACTTACCTTTATACCAATCACCAAAAGTATTGGGACACTTACCTTTATACCAATCACCAAAAGTATTGGGACACTTACCTTTATACCAATCACCAAAAGTATTGGGACACTTACCTTTATACTCATCACCAAAAGTATTGGGACACTTACCTTTACACCAATCACCAAAAGTATTGGGACACTTACCTTTATACTCATCACCAAAAGTATTGGGACACTTACCTTTATACCAATCACCAAAAGTATTGGGACACTTACCTTTATACCAATCACCAAAAGTATTGGGACACTTACCTTTATACCAATCACCAAAAGTATTGGGACACTTACCTTTACACTCATCACCAAAAGTATTGGGACACTTACCTTTATACCAATCACCAAAAGTATTGGGACACTTACCTTTACACTCATCACCAAAAGTATTGGAACACTTACCTTTATACTCATCACCAAAAGTATTGGGACACTTACCTTTACACCAATCACCAAAAGTATTGGGACACTTACCTTTATACCAATCACCAAAAGTATTGGGACACTTACCTTTATACTCATCACCAAAAGTATTGGGACACTTACCTTTATACTCATCACCAAAAGTATTGGGACACTTACCTTTATACCAATCACCAAAAGTATTGGGACACTTACCTTTATACTCATCACCAAAAGTATTGGGACACTTACCTTTACACTCATCACCAAAAGTATTGGGACACTTACCTTTATACCAATCACCAAAAGTATTGGGACACTTACCTTTATACTCATCACCAAAAGTATTGGGACACTTACCTTTATACTCATCACCAAAAGTATTGGGACACTTACCTTTATACTCATCACCAAAAGTATTGGGACACTTACCTTTACACCGATCACCAAAAGTATTGGGACACTTACCTTTACACCCATCACCAAAAGTATTGGGACACTTACCTTTACACTCATCACCAAAAGTATTGGGACACTTACCTTTACACCGATCACCAAAAGTATTGGGACACTTACCTTTACACCCATCACCAAAAGTATTGGGACACTTACCTTTACACCCATCACCAAAAGTATTGGGACACTTACCTTTATACTCATCACCAAAAGTATTGGGACACTTACCTTTATACCAATCACCAAAAGTATTGGGACACTTACCTTTATACTCATCACCACAAGTATTGGGACACTTACCTTTATACCAATCACCAAAAGTATTGGGACACTTACCTTTACACTCATCACCAAAAGTATTGGGACACTTACCTTTATACCAATCACCAAAAGTATTGGGACACTTACCTTTATACTCATCACCAAAAGTATTGGGACACTTACCTTTATACTCATCACCAAAAGTATTGGGACACTTACCTTTACACCAATCACCAAAAGTATTGGGACACTTACCTTTACACTCATCACCAAAAGTATTGGGACACTTACCTTTATACTCATCACCAAAAGTATTGGGACACTTACCTTTACACCAATCACCAAAAGTATTGGGACATTTACCTTTACACCGATCACCAAAAGTATTGGGACACTTACCTTTACACCAATCACCAAAAGTATTGGGACACTTACCTTTACACTCATCACCAAAAGTATTGGGACACTTACCTTTACACTCATCACCAAAAGTATTGGGACAGTTACCTTTATACCAATCACCAAAAGTATTGGGACACTTACCTTTACACTCATCACCAAAAGTATTGGGACACTTACCTTTACACTCATCACCAAAAGTATTGGGACACTTACCTTTATACTCATCACCAAAAGTATTGGGACACTTACCTTTATACTCATCACCAAAAGTATTGTGACACTTACCTTTATACCAATCACCAAAAGTATTGGGACACTTACCTTTACACTCATCACCAAAAGTATTGGGACACTTACCTTTACACTCATCACCAAAAGTATTGGGACACTTACCTTTACACCGATCACCAAAAGTATTGGGACACTTACCTTTATACTCATCACCAAAAGTATTGGGACACTTACCTTTACACCAATCACCAAAAGTATTGGGACACTTACCTTTACACCAATCACCAAAAGTATTGGGACACTTACCTTTACACCGATCACCAAAAGTATTGGGACACTTACCTTTACACCAATCACCAAAAGTATTTTGACACTTACCTTTATACTCATCACCAAAAGTATTGGGACACTTACCTTTATACTCATCACCAAAAGTATTGGGACACTTACCTTTACACTGATCACCAAAAGTATTGGGACACTTACCTTTACACCAATCACCAAAAGTATTGGGACACTTACCTTTATACCAATCACCAAAAGTATTGGGACACTTACCTTTATACTCATCACCAAAAGTATTGGGACACTTACCTTTATACTCATCACCAAAAGTATTGGGACACTTACCTTTACACCGATCACCAAAAGTATTGGGACACTTACCTTTATACCAATCACCAAAAGTATTGGGACACTTACCTTTACACTCATCACCAAAAGTATTGGGACACTTACCTTTACACCAATCACCAAAAGTATTGGGACACTTACCTTTACACTCATCACCAAAAGTATTGGGACACTTACCTTTATACCAATCACCAAAAGTATTGGGACACTTACCTTTATACTCATCACCAAAAGTATTGGGACACTTACCTTTATACCAATCACCAAAAGTATTGGGACACTTACCTTTACACTCATCACCAAAAGTATTGGGACACTTACCTTTATACTCATCACCAAAAGTATTGGGACACTTACCTTTATACCAATCACCAAAAGTATTGGGACACTTACCTTTATACCAATCACCAAAAGTATTGGGACACTTACCTTTACACCAATCACCAAAAGTATTGGGACACTTACCTTTACACCAATCACCAAAAGTATTGGGACACTTACCTTTACACCAATCACCAAAAGTATTGGGACACTTACCTTTACACCCATCACCAAAAGTATTGGGACACTTACCTTTACACTCATCACCAAAAGTATTGGGACACTTACCTTTATACTCATCACCAAAAGTATTGGGACACTTACCTTTATACTGATCACCAAAAGTATTGGGACACTTACCTTTATACCAATCACCAAAAGTATTGGGACACTTACCTTTACACTCATCACCAAAAGTATTGGGACACTTACCTTTATACTCATCACCAAAAGTATTGGGACACTTACCTTTATACTCATCACCAAAAGTATTGGGACACTTACCTTTATACTCATCACCAAAAGTATTGGGACACTTACCTTTATACCAATCACCAAAAGTATTGGGACACTTACCTTTATACTCATCACCAAAAGTATTGGGACACTTACCTTTACACCCATCACCAAAAGTATTGGGACACTTACCTTTACACTCATCACCAAAAGTATTGGGACACTTACCTTTACACCCATCACCAAAAGTATTGGGACACTTACCTTTATACCAATCACCAAAAGTATTGGGACACTTACCTTTACACCAATCACCAAAAGTATTGGGACACTTACCTTTACACCAATCACCAAAAGTATTGGGACACTTACCTTTACACCAATCACCAAAAGTATTGGGACACTTACCTTTATACTCATCACCAAAAGTATTGGGACACTTACCTTTACACCAATCACCAAAAGTATTGGGACACTTACCTTTACACCAATCACCAAAAGTATTGGGACACTTACCTTTATACTGATCACCAAAAGTATTGGGACACTTACCTTTATACTGATCACCAAAAGTATTGGGACACTTACCTTTACACTCATCACCAAAAGTATTGGGACACTTACCTTTATACCAATCACCAAAAGTATTGGGACACTTACCTTTACACTCATCACCAAAAGTATTGGGACACTTACCTTTATACTCATCACCAAAAGTATTGGGACACTTACCTTTATACTCATCACCAAAAGTATTGGGACACTTACCTTTATACCAATCACCAAAAGTATTGGGACACTTACCTTTATACCAATCACCAAAAGTATTGGGACACTTACCTTTATACTCATCACCAAAAGTATTGGGACACTTACCTTTACACCAATCACCAAAAGTATTGGGACACTTACCTTTATACTGATCACCAAAAGTATTGGGACACTTACCTTTACACCCATCACCAAAAGTATTGGGACACTTACCTTTATACTGATCACCAAAAGTATTGGGACACTTACCTTTACACTCATCACCAAAAGTATTGGGACACTTACCTTTATACCAATCACCAAAAGTATTGGGACACTTACCTTTACACCAATCACCAAAAGTATTGGGACACTTACCTTTATACTGATCACCAAAAGTATTGGGACACTTACCTTTATACCAATCACCAAAAGTATTGGGACACTTACCTTTACACCAATCACCAAAAGTATTGGGACACTTACCTTTACACCCATCACCAAAAGTATTGGGACACTTACCTTTATACTGATCACCAAAAGTATTGGGACACTTACCTTTACACCCATCACCAAAAGTATTGGGACACTTACCTTTATACTGATCACCAAAAGTATTGGGACACTTACCTTTACACCAATCACCAAAAGTATTGGGACACTTACCTTTACACCAATCACCAAAAGTATTGGGACACTTACCTTTACACCCATCACCAAAAGTATTGGGACACTTACCTTTACACCCATCACCAAAAGTATTGGGACACTTACCTTTATACTGATCACCAAAAGTATTGGGACACTTACCTTTATACTCATCACCAAAAGTATTGGGACACTTACCTTTACACCAATCACCAAAAGTATTGGGACACTTACCTTTATACTCATCACCAAAAGTATTGGGACACTTACCTTTATACTCATCACCAAAAGTATTGGGACACTTACCTTTATACTCATCACCAAAAGTATTGGGACACTTACCTTTATACTCATCACCAAAAGTATTGGGACACTTACCTTTACACTCATCACCAAAAGTATTGGGACACTTACCTTTACACCGATCACCAAAAGTATTGGGACACTTACCTTTACACCGATCACCAAAAGTATTGGGACACTTACCTTTATACCAATCACCAAAAGTATTGGGACACTTACCTTTATACTCATCACCAAAAGTATTGGGACACTTACCTTTATACCAATCACCAAAAGTATTGGGACACTTACCTTTACACCAATCACCAAAAGTATTGGGACACTTACCTTTATACCAATCACCAAAAGTATTGGGACACTTACCTTTACACTCATCACCAAAAGTATTGGGACACTTACCTTTATACTCATCACCAAAAGTATTGGGACACTTACCTTTATACTCATCACCAAAAGTATTGGGACACTTACCTTTATACTCATCACCAAAAGTATTGGGACACTTACCTTTATACTCATCACCAAAAGTATTGGGACACTTACCTTTATACTCATCACCAAAAGTATTGGGACACTTACCTTTATACCAATCACCAAAAGTATTGGGACACTTACCTTTATACTCATCACCAAAAGTATTGGGACACTTACCTTTATACCAATCACCAAAAGTATTGGGACACTTACCTTTACACCAATCACCAAAAGTATTGGGACACTTACCTTTACACCAATCACCAAAAGTATTGGGACACTTACCTTTATACCAATCACCAAAAGTATTGGGACACTTACCTTTACACTCATCACCAAAAGTATTGGGACACTTACCTTTATACTCATCACCAAAAGTATTGGGACACTTACCTTTACACCAATCACCAAAAGTATTGGGACACTTACCTTTATACCAATCACCAAAAGTATTGGGACACTTACCTTTATACTCATCACCAAAAGTATTGGGACACTTACCTTTACACCAATCACCAAAAGTATTGGGACACTTACCTTTATACCAATCACCAAAAGTATTGGGACACTTACCTTTATACCAATCACCAAAAGTATTGGGACACTTACCTTTACACCAATCACCAAAAGTATTGGGACACTTACCTTTACACCAATCACCAAAAGTATTGGGACACTTACCTTTATACCAATCACCAAAAGTATTGGGACACTTACCTTTATACCAATCACCAAAAGTATTGGGACACTTACCTTTATACTCATCACCAAAAGTATTGGGACACTTACCTTTATACCGATCACCAAAAGTATTGGGACACTTACCTTTACACCCATCACCAAAAGTATTGGGACACTTACCTTTATACCAATCACCAAAAGTATTGGGACACTTACCTTTATACTCATCACCAAAAGTATTGGGACACTTACCTTTATACTCATCACCAAAAGTATTGGGACACTTACCTTTACACCCATCACCAAAAGTATTGGGACACTTACCTTTACACCCATCACCAAAAGTATTGGGACACTTACCTTTATACTCATCACCAAAAGTATTGGGACACTTACCTTTATACCAATCACCAAAAGTATTGGGACACTTACCTTTATACCAATCACCAAAAGTATTGGGACACTTACCTTTACACTCATCACCAAAAGTATTGGGACACTTACCTTTATACCAATCACCAAAAGTATTGGGACACTTACCTTTACACTCATCACCAAAAGTATTGGGACACTTACCTTTATACCAATCACCAAAAGTATTGGGACACTTACCTTTACACCCATCACCAAAAGTATTGGGACACTTACCTTTACACCGATCACCAAAAGTATTGGGACACTTACCTTTACACCGATCACCAAAAGTATTGGGACACTTACCTTTACACTCATCACCAAAAGTATTGGGACACTTACCTTTACACTCATCACCAAAAGTATTGGGACACTTACCTTTATACTCATCACCAAAAGTATTGGGACACTTACCTTTACACTGATCACCAAAAGTATTGGGACACTTACCTTTACACCGATCACCAAAAGTATTGGGACACTTACCTTTACACTGATCACCAAAAGTATTGGGACACTTACCTTTATACTGATCACCAAAAGTATTGGGACACTTACCTTTACACTCATCACCAAAAGTATTGGGACACTTACCTTTATACTCATCACCAAAAGTATTGGGACACTTACCTTTATACTCATCACCAAAAGTATTGGGACACTTACCTTTATACTCATCACCAAAAGTATTGGGACACTTACCTTTATACTCATCACCAAAAGTATTGGGACACTTACCTTTATACTCATCACCAAAAGTATTGGGACACTTACCTTTATACCAATCACCAAAAGTATTGGGACACTTACCTTTATACCAATCACCAAAAGTATTGGGACACTTACCTTTACACCAATCACCAAAAGTATTGGGACACTTACCTTTACACCAATCACCAAAAGTATTGGGACACTTACCTTTACACCCATCACCAAAAGTATTGGGACACTTACCTTTATACTGATCACCAAAAGTATTGGGACACTTACCTTTACACCGATCACCAAAAGTATTGGGACACTTACCTTTATACCAATCACCAAAAGTATTGGGACACTTACCTTTACACTCATCACCAAAAGTATTGGGACACTTACCTTTACACCAATCACCAAAAGTATTGGGACACTTACCTTTACACCAGTCACCAAAAGTATTGGGACACTTACCTTTACACCAATCACCAAAAGTATTGGGACACTTACCTTTACACCCATCACCAAAAGTATTGGGACACTTACCTTTACACCGATCACCAAAAGTATTGGGACACTTACCTTTACACTCATCACCAAAAGTATTGGGACACTTACCTTTACACCAATCACCAAAAGTATTGGGACACTTACCTTTACACCGATCACCAAAAGTATTGGGACACTTACCTTTACACCAATCACCAAAAGTATTGGGACACTTACCTTTATACTCATCACCAAAAGTATTGGGACACTTACCTTTATACTCATCACCAAAAGTATTGGGACACTTACCTTTATACTCATCACCAAAAGTATTGGGACACTTACCTTTACACCAATCACCAAAAGTATTGGGACACTTACCTTTATACTCATCACCAAAAGTATTGGGACACTTACCTTTATACTCATCACCAAAAGTATTGGGACACTTACCTTTATACTCATCACCAAAAGTATTGGGACACTTACCTTTACACCAATCACCAAAAGTATTGGGACACTTACCTTTACACCAATCACCAAAAGTATTGGGACACTTACCTTTATACCAATCACCAAAAGTATTGGGACACTTACCTTTATACCAATCACCAAAAGTATTGGGACACTTACCTTTACACTCATCACCAAAAGTATTGGGACACTTACCTTTATACTCATCACCAAAAGTATTGGGACACTTACCTTTACACCAATCACCAAAAGTATTGGGACACTTACCTTTATACCAATCACCAAAAGTATTGGGACACTTACCTTTATACTCATCACCAAAAGTATTGGGACACTTACCTTTATACTCATCACCAAAAGTATTGGGACACTTACCTTTATACTCATCACCAAAAGTATTGGGACACTTACCTTTATACTCATCACCAAAAGTATTGGGACACTTACCTTTACACCAATCACCAAAAGTATTGGGACACTTACCTTTATACTCATCACCAAAAGTATTGGGACACTTACCTTTACACCAATCACCAAAAGTATTGGGACACTTACCTTTATACCAATCACCAAAAGTATTGAGACACTTACCTTTACACTCATCACCAAAAGTATTGGGACACTTACCTTTATACCAATCACCAAAAGTATTGGGACACTTACCTTTACACCGATCACCAAAAGTATTGGGACACTTACCTTTATACCAATCACCAAAAGTATTGGGACACTTACCTTTACACTCATCACCAAAAGTATTGGGACACTTACCTTTATACTCATCACCAAAAGTATTGGGACACTTACCTTTATACTCATCACCAAAAGTATTGGGACACTTACCTTTACACTCATCACCAAAAGTATTGGGACACTTACCTTTATACTGATCACCAAAAGTATTGGGACACTTACCTTTACACTCATCACCAAAAGTATTGGGACACTTACCTTTATACTCATCACCAAAAGTATTGGGACACTTACCTTTATACTCATCACCAAAAGTATTGGGACACTTACCTTTATACTCATCACCAAAAGTATTGGGACACTTACCTTTATACCAATCACCAAAAGTATTGGGACACTTACCTTTACACCAATCACCAAAAGTATTGGGACACTTACCTTTACACCGATCACCAAAAGTATTGGGACACTTACCTTTATACTCATCACCAAAAGTATTGGGACACTTACCTTTACACCGATCACCAAAAGTATTGGGACACTTACCTTTATACTCATCACCAAAAGTATTGGGACACTTACCTTTACACCAATCACCAAAAGTATTGGGACACTTACCTTTATACCAATCACCAAAAGTATTGGGACACTTACCTTTACACCGATCACCAAAAGTATTGGGACACTTACCTTTACACTCATCACCAAAAGTATTGGGACACTTACCTTTACACCAATCACCAAAAGTATTGGGACACTTACCTTTACACCGATCACCAAAAGTATTGGGACACTTACCTTTACACTCATCACCAAAAGTATTGGGACACTTACCTTTATACCAATCACCACAAGTATTGGGACACTTACCTTTATACCAATCACCAAAAGTATTGGGACACTTACCTTTATACTCATCACCAAAAGTATTGGGACACTTACCTTTATACTCATCACCAAAAGTATTGGGACACTTACCTTTATACTCATCACCAAAAGTATTGGGACACTTACCTTTATACTCATCACCAAAAGTATTGGGACACTTACCTTTATACTCATCACCAAAAGTATTGGGACACTTACCTTTATACTCATCACCAAAAGTATTGGGACACTTACCTTTATACTCATCACCAAAAGTATTGGGACACTTACCTTTATACTCATCACCAAAAGTATTGGGACACTTACCTTTATACTCATCACCAAAAGTATTGGGACACTTACCTTTATACCAATCACCAAAAGTATTGGGACACTTACCTTTACACCAATCACCAAAAGTATTGGGACACTTACCTTTATACCAATCACCAAAAGTATTGGGACACTTACCTTTACACCAATCACCAAAAGTATTGGGACACTTACCTTTACACTCATCACCAAAAGTATTGGGACACTTACCTTTACACTCATCACCAAAAGTATTGGGACACTTACCTTTATACTCATCACCAAAAGTATTGGGACACTTACCTTTATACCAATCACCAAAAGTATTGGGACACTTACCTTTACACTCATCACCAAAAGTATTGGGACACTTACCTTTATACCAATCACCAAAAGTATTGGGACACTTACCTTTACACTCATCACCAAAAGTATTGGGACACTTACCTTTATACTCATCACCAAAAGTATTGGGACACTTACCTTTACACCAATCACCAAAAGTATTGGGACACTTACCTTTACACCCATCACCAAAAGTATTGGGACACTTACCTTTACACTCATCACCAAAAGTATTGGGACACTTACCTTTATACCAATCACCAAAAGTATTGGGACACTTACCTTTACACTCATCACCAAAAGTATTGGGACACTTACCTTTACACCGATCACCAAAAGTATTGGGACACTTACCTTTACACCCATCACCAAAAGTATTGGGACACTTACCTTTACACTCATCACCAAAAGTATTGGGACACTTACCTTTACACCCATCACCAAAAGTATTGGGACACTTACCTTTATACCAATCACCAAAAGTATTGGGACACTTACCTTTACACCAATCACCAAAAGTATTGGGACACTTACCTTTACACCAATCACCAAAAGTATTGGGACACTTACCTTTACACCCATCACCAAAAGTATTGGGACACTTACCTTTATACTGATCACCAAAAGTATTGGGACACTTACCTTTACACCCATCACCAAAAGTATTGGGACACTTACCTTTATACTCATCACCAAAAGTATTGGGACACTTACCTTTACACCAATCACCAAAAGTATTGGGACACTTACCTTTACACCAATCACCAAAAGTATTGGGACACTTACCTTTATACCAATCACCAAAAGTATTGGGACACTTACCTTTATACTCATCACCAAAAGTATTGGGACACTTACCTTTACACCGATCACCAAAAGTATTGGGACACTTACCTTTATACTCATCACCAAAAGTATTGGGACACTTACCTTTATACCAATCACCAAAAGTATTGGGACACTTACCTTTATACCAATCACCAAAAGTATTGGGACACTTACCTTTATACTCATCACCAAAAGTATTGGGACACTTACCTTTACACCAATCACCAAAAGTATTGGGACACTTACCTTTATACTCATCACCAAAAGTATTGGGACACTTACCTTTATACCAATCACCAAAAGTATTGGGACACTTACCTTTATACCAATCACCAAAAGTATTGGGACACTTACCTTTATACCAATCACCAAAAGTATTGGGACACTTACCTTTACACTCATCACCAAAAGTATTGGGACACTTACCTTTATACCAATCACCAAAAGTATTGGGACACTTACCTTTACACTCATCACCAAAAGTATTGGGACACTTACCTTTATACCAATCACCAAAAGTATTGGGACACTTACCTTTACACTGATCACCAAAAGTATTGGGACACTTACCTTTACACTCATCACCAAAAGTATTGGGACACTTACCTTTATACTCATCACCAAAAGTATTGGGACACTTACCTTTATACTCATCACCAAAAGTATTGGGACACTTACCTTTATACTCATCACCAAAAGTATTGGGACACTTACCTTTACACTCATCACCAAAAGTATTGGGACACTTACCTTTATACTCATCACCAAAAGTATTGGGACACTTACCTTTATACCAATCACCAAAAGTATTGGGACACTTACCTTTACACTCATCACCAAAAGTATTGGGACACTTACCTTTATACCAATCACCAAAAGTATTGGGACACTTACCTTTACACTCATCACCAAAAGTATTGGGACACTTACCTTTATACTCATCACCAAAAGTATTGGGACACTTACCTTTACACCAATCACCAAAAGTATTGGGACACTTACCTTTACACCCATCACCAAAAGTATTGGGACACTTACCTTTACACTCATCACCAAAAGTATTGGGACACTTACCTTTATACCAATCACCAAAAGTATTGGGACACTTACCTTTACACTCATCACCAAAAGTATTGGGACACTTACCTTTACACCGATCACCAAAAGTATTGGGACACTTACCTTTACACCCATCACCAAAAGTATTGGGACACTTACCTTTACACTCATCACCAAAAGTATTGGGACACTTACCTTTACACCCATCACCAAAAGTATTGGGACACTTACCTTTATACCAATCACCAAAAGTATTGGGACACTTACCTTTACACCAATCACCAAAAGTATTGGGACACTTACCTTTACACCAATCACCAAAAGTATTGGGACACTTACCTTTACACCCATCACCAAAAGTATTGGGACACTTACCTTTATACTGATCACCAAAAGTATTGGGACACTTACCTTTACACCCATCACCAAAAGTATTGGGACACTTACCTTTATACTCATCACCAAAAGTATTGGGACACTTACCTTTACACCAATCACCAAAAGTATTGGGACACTTACCTTTACACTCATCACCAAAAGTATTGGGACACTTACCTTTACACCAATCACCAAAAGTATTGGGACACTTACCTTTATACCAATCACCAAAAGTATTGGGACACTTACCTTTATACTCATCACCAAAAGTATTGGGACACTTACCTTTACACCGATCACCAAAAGTATTGGGACACTTACCTTTATACTCATCACCAAAAGTATTGGGACACTTACCTTTATACCAATCACCAAAAGTATTGGGACACTTACCTTTATACCAATCACCAAAAGTATTGGGACACTTACCTTTATACCAATCACCAAAAGTATTGGGACACTTACCTTTATACTCATCACCAAAAGTATTGGGACACTTACCTTTACACCAATCACCAAAAGTATTGGGACACTTACCTTTATACTCATCACCAAAAGTATTGGGACACTTACCTTTATACCAATCACCAAAAGTATTGGGACACTTACCTTTATACCAATCACCAAAAGTATTGGGACACTTACCTTTATACCAATCACCAAAAGTATTGGGACACTTACCTTTACACTCATCACCAAAAGTATTGGGACACTTACCTTTATACCAATCACCAAAAGTATTGGGACACTTACCTTTACACTCATCACCAAAAGTATTGGAACACTTACCTTTATACTCATCACCAAAAGTATTGGGACACTTACCTTTACACCAATCACCAAAAGTATTGGGACACTTACCTTTATACCAATCACCAAAAGTATTGGGACACTTACCTTTATACTCATCACCAAAAGTATTGGGACACTTACCTTTATACTCATCACCAAAAGTATTGGGACACTTACCTTTATACCAATCACCAAAAGTATTGGGACACTTACCTTTATACTCATCACCAAAAGTATTGGGACACTTACCTTTACACTCATCACCAAAAGTATTGGGACACTTACCTTTATACCAATCACCAAAAGTATTGGGACACTTACCTTTATACTCATCACCAAAAGTATTGGGACACTTACCTTTATACTCATCACCAAAAGTATTGGGACACTTACCTTTATACTCATCACCAAAAGTATTGGGACACTTACCTTTACACCGATCACCAAAAGTATTGGGACACTTACCTTTACACCCATCACCAAAAGTATTGGGACACTTACCTTTACACTCATCACCAAAAGTATTGGGACACTTACCTTTACACCGATCACCAAAAGTATTGGGACACTTACCTTTACACCCATCACCAAAAGTATTGGGACACTTACCTTTACACCCATCACCAAAAGTATTGGGACACTTACCTTTATACTCATCACCAAAAGTATTGGGACACTTACCTTTATACCAATCACCAAAAGTATTGGGACACTTACCTTTATACTCATCACCACAAGTATTGGGACACTTACCTTTATACCAATCACCAAAAGTATTGGGACACTTACCTTTACACTCATCACCAAAAGTATTGGGACACTTACCTTTATACCAATCACCAAAAGTATTGGGACACTTACCTTTATACTCATCACCAAAAGTATTGGGACACTTACCTTTATACTCATCACCAAAAGTATTGGGACACTTACCTTTACACCAATCACCAAAAGTATTGGGACACTTACCTTTACACTCATCACCAAAAGTATTGGGACACTTACCTTTATACTCATCACCAAAAGTATTGGGACACTTACCTTTACACCAATCACCAAAAGTATTGGGACATTTACCTTTACACCGATCACCAAAAGTATTGGGACACTTACCTTTACACCAATCACCAAAAGTATTGGGACACTTACCTTTACACTCATCACCAAAAGTATTGGGACACTTACCTTTACACTCATCACCAAAAGTATTGGGACAGTTACCTTTATACCAATCACCAAAAGTATTGGGACACTTACCTTTACACTCATCACCAAAAGTATTGGGACACTTACCTTTACACTCATCACCAAAAGTATTGGGACACTTACCTTTATACTCATCACCAAAAGTATTGGGACACTTACCTTTATACTCATCACCAAAAGTATTGTGACACTTACCTTTATACCAATCACCAAAAGTATTGGGACACTTACCTTTACACTCATCACCAAAAGTATTGGGACACTTACCTTTACACTCATCACCAAAAGTATTGGGACACTTACCTTTACACCGATCACCAAAAGTATTGGGACACTTACCTTTATACTCATCACCAAAAGTATTGGGACACTTACCTTTATACCAATCACCAAAAGTATTGGGACACTTACCTTTACACCAATCACCAAAAGTATTGGGACACTTACCTTTACACCGATCACCAAAAGTATTGGGACACTTACCTTTACACCAATCACCAAAAGTATTTTGACACTTACCTTTATACTCATCACCAAAAGTATTGGGACACTTACCTTTACACTGATCACCAAAAGTATTGGGACACTTACCTTTACACCAATCACCAAAAGTATTTTGACACTTACCTTTATACTCATCACCAAAAGTATTGGGACACTTACCTTTATACTCATCACCAAAAGTATTGGGACACTTACCTTTACACTGATCACCAAAAGTATTGGGACACTTACCTTTACACCAATCACCAAAAGTATTGGGACACTTACCTTTATACCAATCACCAAAAGTATTGGGACACTTACCTTTATACTCATCACCAAAAGTATTGGGACACTTACCTTTATACTCATCACCAAAAGTATTGGGACACTTACCTTTACACCGATCACCAAAAGTATTGGGACACTTACCTTTACACCGATCACCAAAAGTATTGGGACACTTACCTTTACACTCATCACCAAAAGTATTGGGACACTTACCTTTATACCAATCACCAAAAGTATTGGGACACTTACCTTTATACTCATCACCAAAAGTATTGGGACACTTACCTTTATACCAATCACCAAAAGTATTGGGACACTTACCTTTACACTCATCACCAAAAGTATTGGGACACTTACCTTTATACTCATCACCAAAAGTATTGGGACACTTACCTTTATACCAATCACCAAAAGTATTGGGACACTTACCTTTATACCAATCACCAAAAGTATTGGGACACTTACCTTTACACCAATCACCAAAAGTATTGGGACACTTACCTTTACACCAATCACCAAAAGTATTGGGACACTTACCTTTACACCAATCACCAAAAGTATTGGGACACTTACCTTTACACCCATCACCAAAAGTATTGGGACACTTACCTTTACACTCATCACCAAAAGTATTGGGACACTTACCTTTATACTCATCACCAAAAGTATTGGGACACTTACCTTTATACCAATCACCAAAAGTATTGGGACACTTACCTTTACACTCATCACCAAAAGTATTGGGACACTTACCTTTACACCAATCACCAAAAGTATTGGGACACTTACCTTTACACCAATCACCAAAAGTATTGGGACACTTACCTTTACACCAATCACCAAAAGTATTGGGACACTTACCTTTATACCAATCACCAAAAGTATTGGGACACTTACCTTTACACTGATCACCAAAAGTATTGGGACACTTACCTTTACACCGATCACCAAAAGTATTGGGACACTTACCTTTACACTGATCACCAAAAGTATTGGGACACTTACCTTTATACTCATCACCAAAAGTATTGGGACACTTACCTTTATACCAATCACCAAAAGTATTGGGACACTTACCTTTATACCAATCACCAAAAGTATTGGGACACTTACCTTTATACTCATCACCAAAAGTATTGGGACACTTACCTTTACACCGAGCACCAAAAGTATTGGGACACTTACCTTTACACTCATCACCAAAAGTATTGGGACACTTACCTTTATACTCATCACCAAAAGTATTGGGACACTTACCTTTACACTCATCACCAAAAGTATTGGGACACTTACCTTTACACTGATCACCAAAAGTATTGGGACACTTACCTTTACACCGATCACCAAAAGTATTGGGACACTTACCTTTACACTGATCACCAAAAGTATTGGGACACTTACCTTTACACTCATCACCAAAAGTATTGGGACACTTACCTTTATACTCATCACCAAAAGTATTGGGACACTTACCTTTACACCAATCACCAAAAGTATTGGGACACTTACCTTTATACTGATCACCAAAAGTATTGGGACACTTACCTTTACACCGATCACCAAAAGTATTGGGACACTTACCTTTATACTCATCACCAAAAGTATTGGGACACTTACCTTTACACTCATCACCAAAAGTATTGGGACACTTACCTTTATACCAATCACCAAAAGTATTGGGACACTTACCTTTATACTCATCACCAAAAGTATTGGGACACTTACCTTTATACTCATCACCAAAAGTATTGGGACACTTACCTTTATACTCATCACCAAAAGTATTGGGACACTTACCTTTATACTCATCACCAAAAGTATTGGGACACTTACCTTTACACTCATCACCAAAAGTATTGGGACACTTACCTTTACACCAATCACCAAAAGTATTGGGACACTTACCTTTACACCGATCACCAAAAGTATTGGGACACTTACCTTTATACCAATCACCAAAAGTATTGGGACACTTACCTTTATACTCATCACCAAAAGTATTGGGACACTTACCTTTATACCAATCACCAAAAGTATTGGGACACTTACCTTTACACCAATCACCAAAAGTATTGGGACACTTACCTTTATACCAATCACCAAAAGTATTGGGACACTTACCTTTACACTCATCACCAAAAGTATTGGGACACTTACCTTTATACTCATCACCAAAAGTATTGGGACACTTACCTTTATACTCATCACCAAAAGTATTGGGACACTTACCTTTATACTCATCACCAAAAGTATTGGGACACTTACCTTTATACTCATCACCAAAAGTATTGGGACACTTACCTTTATACTCATCACCAAAAGTATTGGGACACTTACCTTTATACCAATCACCAAAAGTATTGGGACACTTACCTTTATACTCATCACCAAAAGTATTGGGACACTTACCTTTATACCAATCACCAAAAGTATTGGGACACTTACCTTTACACCAATCACCAAAAGTATTGGGACACTTACCTTTACACCAATCACCAAAAGTATTGGGACACTTACCTTTATACCAATCACCAAAAGTATTGGGACACTTACCTTTATACTCATCACCAAAAGTATTGGGACACTTACCTTTATACCAATCACCAAAAGTATTGGGACACTTACCTTTACACCAATCACCAAAAGTATTGGGACACTTACCTTTACACCAATCACCAAAAGTATTGGGACACTTACCTTTATACCAATCACCAAAAGTATTGGGACACTTACCTTTACACTCATCACCAAAAGTATTGGGACACTTACCTTTACACCAATCACCAAAAGTATTGGGACACTTACCTTTACACCAATCACCAAAAGTATTGGGACACTTACCTTTATACCAATCACCAAAAGTATTGGGACACTTACCTTTATACTCATCACCAAAAGTATTGGGACACTTACCTTTACACCAATCACCAAAAGTATTGGGACACTTACCTTTATACCAATCACCAAAAGTATTGGGACACTTACCTTTATACCAATCACCAAAAGTATTGGGACACTTACCTTTATACTCATCACCAAAAGTATTGGGACACTTACCTTTATACCGATCACCAAAAGTATTGGGACACTTACCTTTACACCCATCACCAAAAGTATTGGGACACTTACCTTTATACCAATCACCAAAAGTATTGGGACACTTACCTTTATACTCATCACCAAAAGTATTGGGACACTTACCTTTACACTCATCACCAAAAGTATTGGGACACTTACCTTTATACTCATCACCAAAAGTATTGGGACACTTACCTTTACACCCATCACCAAAAGTATTGGGACACTTACCTTTACACCCATCACCAAAAGTATTGGGACACTTACCTTTATACTCATCACCAAAAGTATTGGGACACTTACCTTTATACCAATCACCAAAAGTATTGGGACACTTACCTTTATACCAATCACCAAAAGTATTGGGACACTTACCTTTACACTCATCACCAAAAGTATTGGGACACTTACCTTTATACCAATCACCAAAAGTATTGGGACACTTACCTTTACACCCATCACCAAAAGTATTGGGACACTTACCTTTATACCAATCACCAAAAGTATTGGGACACTTACCTTTACACCGATCACCAAAAGTATTGGGACACTTACCTTTACACTGATCACCAAAAGTATTGGGACACTTACCTTTACACTCATCACCAAAAGTATTGGGACACTTACCTTTATACTCATCACCAAAAGTATTGGGACACTTACCTTTACACCAATCACCAAAAGTATTGGGACACTTACCTTTACACTGATCACCAAAAGTATTGGGACACTTACCTTTACACTCATCACCAAAAGTATTGGGACACTTACCTTTACACTGATCACCAAAAGTATTGGGACACTTACCTTTACACCGATCACCAAAAGTATTGGGACACTTACCTTTACACCGATCACCAAAAGTATTGGGACACTTACCTTTACACTGATCACCAAAAGTATTGGGACACTTACCTTTATACTGATCACCAAAAGTATTGGGACACTTACCTTTACACTCATCACCAAAAGTATTGGGACACTTACCTTTATACTCATCACCAAAAGTATTGGGACACTTACCTTTATACTCATCACCAAAAGTATTGGGACACTTACCTTTATACTCATCACCAAAAGTATTGGGACACTTACCTTTATACCAATCACCAAAAGTATTGGGACACTTACCTTTATACTCATCACCAAAAGTATTGGGACACTTACCTTTATACTCATCACCAAAAGTATTGGGACACTTACCTTTATACCAATCACCAAAAGTATTGGGACACTTACCTTTATACCAATCACCAAAAGTATTGGGACACTTACCTTTACACCCATCACCAAAAGTATTGGGACACTTACCTTTACACCAATCACCAAAAGTATTGGGACACTTACCTTTACACCCATCACCAAAAGTATTGGGACACTTACCTTTATACTGATCACCAAAAGTATTGGGACACTTACCTTTACACCGATCACCAAAAGTATTGGGACACTTACCTTTATACCAATCACCAAAAGTATTGGGACACTTACCTTTACACTCATCACCAAAAGTATTGGGACACTTACCTTTACACCAATCACCAAAAGTATTGGGACACTTACCTTTACACCGATCACCAAAAGTATTGGGACACTTACCTTTACACCAATCACCAAAAGTATTGGGACACTTACCTTTATACTCATCACCAAAAGTATTGGGACACTTACCTTTATACTCATCACCAAAAGTATTGGGACACTTACCTTTATACTCATCACCAAAAGTATTGGGACACTTACCTTTACACCGATCACCAAAAGTATTGGGACACTTACCTTTACACTCATCACCAAAAGTATTGGGACACTTACCTTTACACCAATCACCAAAAGTATTGGGACACTTACCTTTACACCGATCACCAAAAGTATTGGGACACTTACCTTTACACCAATCACCAAAAGTATTGGGACACTTACCTTTATACTCATCACCAAAAGTATTGGGACACTTACCTTTATACTCATCACCAAAAGTATTGGGACACTTACCTTTATACTCATCACCAAAAGTATTGGGACACTTACCTTTACACCAATCACCAAAAGTATTGGGACACTTACCTTTATACTCATCACCAAAAGTATTGGGACACTTACCTTTATACTCATCACCAAAAGTATTGGGACACTTACCTTTATACTCATCACCAAAAGTATTGGGACACTTACCTTTACACCAATCACCAAAAGTATTGGGACACTTACCTTTACACCAATCACCAAAAGTATTGGGACACTTACCTTTATACCAATCACCAAAAGTATTGGGACACTTACCTTTATACCAATCACCAAAAGTATTGGGACACTTACCTTTACACTCATCACCAAAAGTATTGGGACACTTACCTTTATACTCATCACCAAAAGTATTGGGACACTTACCTTTACACCAATCACCAAAAGTATTGGGACACTTACCTTTATACCAATCACCAAAAGTATTGGGACACTTACCTTTATACTCATCACCAAAAGTATTGGGACACTTACCTTTATACTCATCACCAAAAGTATTGGGACACTTACCTTTATACTCATCACCAAAAGTATTGGGACACTTACCTTTATACTCATCACCAAAAGTATTGGGACACTTACCTTTACACCAATCACCAAAGTATTGGGACACTTACCTTTATACTCATCACCAAAAGTATTGGGACACTTACCTTTACACCAATCACCAAAAGTATTGGGACACTTACCTTTATACCAATCACCAAAAGTATTGAGACACTTACCTTTACACTCATCACCAAAAGTATTGGGACACTTACCTTTATACCAATCACCAAAAGTATTGGGACACTTACCTTTACACCGATCACCAAAAGTATTGGGACACTTACCTTTATACCAATCACCAAAAGTATTGGGACACTTACCTTTACACTCATCACCAAAAGTATTGGGACACTTACCTTTATACTCATCACCAAAAGTATTGGGACACTTACCTTTATACTCATCACCAAAAGTATTGGGACACTTACCTTTACACTCATCACCAAAAGTATTGGGACACTTACCTTTATACTCATCACCAAAAGTATTGGGACACTTACCTTTACACTCATCACCAAAAGTATTGGGACACTTACCTTTATACTGATCACCAAAAGTATTGGGACACTTACCTTTACACTCATCACCAAAAGTATTGGGACACTTACCTTTATACTCATCACCAAAAGTATTGGGACACTTACCTTTATACTCATCACCAAAAGTATTGGGACACTTACCTTTATACTCATCACCAAAAGTATTGGGACACTTACCTTTATACCAATCACCAAAAGTATTGGGACACTTACCTTTATACTCATCACCAAAAGTATTGGGACACTTACCTTTACACTCATCACCAAAAGTATTGGGACACTTACCTTTATACTCATCACCAAAAGTATTGGGACACTTACCTTTACACTCATCACCAAAAGTATTGGGACACTTACCTTTATACTGATCACCAAAAGTATTGGGACACTTACCTTTACACTCATCACCAAAAGTATTGGGACACTTACCTTTATACTCATCACCAAAAGTATTGGGACACTTACCTTTACACTCATCACCAAAAGTATTGGGACACTTACCTTTATACTCATCACCAAAAGTATTGGGACACTTACCTTTATACTCATCACCAAAAGTATTGGGACACTTACCTTTATACCAATCACCAAAAGTATTGGGACACTTACCTTTATACTCATCACCAAAAGTATTGGGACACTTACCTTTATACCAATCACCAAAAGTATTGGGACACTTACCTTTACACCAATCACCAAAAGTATTGGGACACTTACCTTTACACTCATCACCAAAAGTATTGGGACACTTACCTTTACACTCATCACCAAAAGTATTGGGACACTTACCTTTACACTCATCACCAAAAGTATTGGGACACTTACCTTTATACCAATCACCAAAAGTATTGGGACACTTACCTTTACACTCATCACCAAAAGTATTGGGACACTTACCTTTACACTCATCACCAAAAGTATTGGGACACTTACCTTTACACCAATCACCAAAAGTATTGGGACACTTACCTTTACACTCATCACCAAAAGTATTGGGACACTTACCTTTACACCCATCACCAAAAGTATTGGGACACTTACCTTTATACTCATCACCAAAAGTATTGGGACACTTACCTTTACACTCATCACCAAAAGTATTGGGACACTTACCTTTACACTCATCACCAAAAGTATTGGGACACTTACCTTTATACTCATCACCAAAAGTATTGGGACACTTACCTTTATACTCATCACCAAAAGTATTGGGACACTTACCTTTATACTCATCACCAAAAGTATTGGGACACTTACCTTTACACTCATCACCAAAAGTATTGGGACACTTACCTTTACACCAATCACCAAAAGTATTGGGACACTTACCTTTATACCAATCACCAAAAGTATTGGGACACTTACCTTTACACCAATCACCAAAAGTATTGGGACACTTACCTTTATACTCATCACCAAAAGTATTGGGACACTTACCTTTACACCAATCACCAAAAGTATTGGGACACTTACCTTTATACCAATCACCAAAAGTATTGGGACACTTACCTTTACACCAATCACCAAAAGTATTGGGACACTTACCTTTATACTCATCACCAAAAGTATTGGGACACTTACCTTTACACCGATCACCAAAAGTATTGGGACACTTACCTTTACACCTGATCACCAAAAGTATTGGGACACTTACCTTTATACCAATCACCAAAAGTATTGGGACACTTACCTTTATACCAATCACCAAAAGTATTGGGACACTTACCTTTATACTCATCACCAAAAGTATTGGGACACTTACCTTTATACTCATCACCAAAAGTATTGGGACACTTACCTTTATACTCATCACCAAAAGTATTGGGACACTTACCTTTATACCAATCACCAAAAGTATTGGGACACTTACCTTTATACCAATCACCAAAAGTATTGGGACACTTACCTTTACACCAATCACCAAAAGTATTGGGACACTTACCTTTATACTCATCACCAAAAGTATTGGGACACTTACCTTTACACCAATCACCAAAAGTATTGGGACACTTACCTTTACACTCATCACCAAAAGTATTGGGACACTTACCTTTACACTCATCACCAAAAGTATTGGGACACTTACCTTTATACTCATCACCAAAAGTATTGGGACACTTACCTTTATACTCATCACCAAAAGTATTGGGACACTTACCTTTATACTCATCACCAAAAGTATTGGGACACTTACCTTTACACCAATCACCAAAAGTATTGGGACACTTACCTTTACACTCATCACCAAAAGTATTGGGACACTTACCTTTATACCAATCACCAAAAGTATTGGGACACTTACCTTTATACTCATCACCAAAAGTATTGGGACACTTACCTTTACACCAATCACCAAAAGTATTGGGACACTTACCTTTATACTCATCACCAAAAGTATTGGGACACTTACCTTTATACTCATCACCAAAAGTATTGGGACACTTACCTTTACACCAATCACCAAAAGTATTGGGACACTTACCTTTATACTCATCACCAAAAGTATTGGGACACTTACCTTTACACTCATCACCAAAAGTATTGGGACACTTACCTTTACACCGATCACCAAAAGTATTGGGACACTTACCTTTACACTCATCACCAAAAGTATTGGGACACTTACCTTTATACCAATCACCAAAAGTATTGGGACACTTACCTTTATACTCATCACCAAAAGTATTGGGACACTTACCTTTATACCAATCACCAAAAGTATTGGGACACTTACCTTTATACTCATCACCAAAAGTATTGGGACACTTACCTTTATACCAATCACCAAAAGTATTGGGACACTTACCTTTATACTCATCACCAAAAGTATTGGGACACTTACCTTTACACCAATCACCAAAAGTATTGGGACACTTACCTTTACACCAATCACCAAAAGTATTGGGACACTTACCTTTATACCAATCACCAAAAGTATTGGGACACTTACCTTTACACCAATCACCAAAAGTATTGGGACACTTACCTTTATACCAATCACCAAAAGTATTGGGACACTTACCTTTATACTCATCACCAAAAGTATTGGGACACTTACCTTTATACCAATCACCAAAAGTATTGGGACACTTACCTTTACACTCATCACCAAAAGTATTGGGACACTTACCTTTACACCAATCACCAAAAGTATTGGGACACTTACCTTTACACCAATCACCAAAAGTATTGGGACACTTACCTTTATACCAATCACCAAAAGTATTGGGACACTTACCTTTACACCAATCACCAAAAGTATTGGGACACTTACCTTTATACTCATCACCAAAAGTATTGGGACACTTACCTTTACACTCATCACCAAAAGTATTGGGACACTTACCTTTACACCAATCACCAAAAGTATTGGGACACTTACCTTTATACCAATCACCAAAAGTATTGGGACACTTACCTTTACACTCATCACCAAAAGTATTGGGACACTTACCTTTACACCAATCACCAAAAGTATTGGGACACTTACCTTTATACCAATCACCAAAAGTATTGGGACACTTACCTTTATACCAATCACCAAAAGTATTGGGACACTTACCTTTACACCAATCACCAAAAGTATTGGGACACTTACCTTTACACCAATCACCAAAAGTATTGGGACACTTACCTTTATACCAATCACCAAAAGTATTGGGACACTTACCTTTACACCGATCACCAAAAGTATTGGGACACTTACCTTTACACCAATCACCAAAAGTATTGGGACACTTACCTTTATACTCATCACCAAAAGTATTGGGACACTTACCTTTACACCAATCACCAAAAGTATTGGGACACTTACCTTTATACTCATCACCAAAAGTATTGGGACACTTACCTTTACACCAATCACCAAAAGTATTGGGACACTTACCTTTATACCAATCACCAAAAGTATTGGGACACTTACCTTTACACCAATCACCAAAAGTATTGGGACACTTACCTTTACACCAATCACCAAAAGTATTGGGACACTTACCTTTACACCAATCACCAAAAGTATTGGGACACTTACCTTTACACCCATCACCAAAAGTATTGGGACACTTACCTTTACACTCATCACCAAAAGTATTGGGACACTTACCTTTATACTCATCACCAAAAGTATTGGGACACTTACCTTTATACTGATCACCAAAAGTATTGGGACACTTACCTTTATACCAATCACCAAAAGTATTGGGACACTTACCTTTACACTCATCACCAAAAGTATTGGGACACTTACCTTTATACTCATCACCAAAAGTATTGGGACACTTACCTTTATACTCATCACCAAAAGTATTGGGACACTTACCTTTATACTCATCACCAAAAGTATTGGGACACTTACCTTTATACCAATCACCAAAAGTATTGGGACACTTACCTTTATACTCATCACCAAAAGTATTGGGACACTTACCTTTACACCCATCACCAAAAGTATTGGGACACTTACCTTTACACTCATCACCAAAAGTATTGGGACACTTACCTTTACACCCATCACCAAAAGTATTGGGACACTTACCTTTATACCAATCACCAAAAGTATTGGGACACTTACCTTTACACCAATCACCAAAAGTATTGGGACACTTACCTTTACACCAATCACCAAAAGTATTGGGACACTTACCTTTACACCAATCACCAAAAGTATTGGGACACTTACCTTTATACTCATCACCAAAAGTATTGGGACACTTACCTTTACACCAATCACCAAAAGTATTGGGACACTTACCTTTACACCAATCACCAAAAGTATTGGGACACTTACCTTTATACTGATCACCAAAAGTATTGGGACACTTACCTTTATACTGATCACCAAAAGTATTGGGACACTTACCTTTACACTCATCACCAAAAGTATTGGGACACTTACCTTTATACCAATCACCAAAAGTATTGGGACACTTACCTTTACACTCATCACCAAAAGTATTGGGACACTTACCTTTATACTCATCACCAAAAGTATTGGGACACTTACCTTTATACTCATCACCAAAAGTATTGGGACACTTACCTTTATACCAATCACCAAAAGTATTGGGACACTTACCTTTATACCAATCACCAAAAGTATTGGGACACTTACCTTTATACTCATCACCAAAAGTATTGGGACACTTACCTTTACACCAATCACCAAAAGTATTGGGACACTTACCTTTATACTGATCACCAAAAGTATTGGGACACTTACCTTTACACCCATCACCAAAAGTATTGGGACACTTACCTTTATACTGATCACCAAAAGTATTGGGACACTTACCTTTACACTCATCACCAAAAGTATTGGGACACTTACCTTTATACCAATCACCAAAAGTATTGGGACACTTACCTTTACACCAATCACCAAAAGTATTGGGACACTTACCTTTATACTGATCACCAAAAGTATTGGGACACTTACCTTTATACCAATCACCAAAAGTATTGGGACACTTACCTTTACACCAATCACCAAAAGTATTGGGACACTTACCTTTACACCCATCACCAAAAGTATTGGGACACTTACCTTTATACTGATCACCAAAAGTATTGGGACACTTACCTTTACACCCATCACCAAAAGTATTGGGACACTTACCTTTATACTGATCACCAAAAGTATTGGGACACTTACCTTTACACCAATCACCAAAAGTATTGGGACACTTACCTTTACACCAATCACCAAAAGTATTGGGACACTTACCTTTACACCCATCACCAAAAGTATTGGGACACTTACCTTTACACCCATCACCAAAAGTATTGGGACACTTACCTTTATACTGATCACCAAAAGTATTGGGACACTTACCTTTATACTCATCACCAAAAGTATTGGGACACTTACCTTTACACCAATCACCAAAAGTATTGGGACACTTACCTTTATACTCATCACCAAAAGTATTGGGACACTTACCTTTATACTCATCACCAAAAGTATTGGGACACTTACCTTTATACTCATCACCAAAAGTATTGGGACACTTACCTTTATACTCATCACCAAAAGTATTGGGACACTTACCTTTACACTCATCACCAAAAGTATTGGGACACTTACCTTTACACCGATCACCAAAAGTATTGGGACACTTACCTTTACACCGATCACCAAAAGTATTGGGACACTTACCTTTATACCAATCACCAAAAGTATTGGGACACTTACCTTTATACTCATCACCAAAAGTATTGGGACACTTACCTTTATACCAATCACCAAAAGTATTGGGACACTTACCTTTACACCAATCACCAAAAGTATTGGGACACTTACCTTTATACCAATCACCAAAAGTATTGGGACACTTACCTTTACACTCATCACCAAAAGTATTGGGACACTTACCTTTATACTCATCACCAAAAGTATTGGGACACTTACCTTTATACTCATCACCAAAAGTATTGGGACACTTACCTTTATACTCATCACCAAAAGTATTGGGACACTTACCTTTATACTCATCACCAAAAGTATTGGGACACTTACCTTTATACTCATCACCAAAAGTATTGGGACACTTACCTTTATACCAATCACCAAAAGTATTGGGACACTTACCTTTATACTCATCACCAAAAGTATTGGGACACTTACCTTTATACCAATCACCAAAAGTATTGGGACACTTACCTTTACACCAATCACCAAAAGTATTGGGACACTTACCTTTACACCAATCACCAAAAGTATTGGGACACTTACCTTTATACCAATCACCAAAAGTATTGGGACACTTACCTTTACACTCATCACCAAAAGTATTGGGACACTTACCTTTATACTCATCACCAAAAGTATTGGGACACTTACCTTTACACCAATCACCAAAAGTATTGGGACACTTACCTTTATACCAATCACCAAAAGTATTGGGACACTTACCTTTATACTCATCACCAAAAGTATTGGGACACTTACCTTTACACCAATCACCAAAAGTATTGGGACACTTACCTTTATACCAATCACCAAAAGTATTGGGACACTTACCTTTATACCAATCACCAAAAGTATTGGGACACTTACCTTTACACCAATCACCAAAAGTATTGGGACACTTACCTTTACACCAATCACCAAAAGTATTGGGACACTTACCTTTACACTCATCACCAAAAGTATTGGGACACTTACCTTTATACTCATCACCAAAAGTATTGGGACACTTACCTTTACACTCATCACCAAAAGTATTGGGACACTTACCTTTATACCAATCACCAAAAGTATTGGGACACTTACCTTTATACCAATCACCAAAAGTATTGGGACACTTACCTTTATACTCATCACCAAAAGTATTGGGACACTTACCTTTATACCAATCACCAAAAGTATTGGGACACTTACCTTTATACTCATCACCAAAAGTATTGGGACACTTACCTTTATACTCATCACCAAAAGTATTGGGACACTTACCTTTACACCAATCACCAAAAGTATTGGGACACTTACCTTTATACTCATCACCAAAAGTATTGGGACACTTACCTTTACACTCATCACCAAAAGTATTGGGACACTTACCTTTATACCAATCACCAAAAGTATTGGGACACTTACCTTTATACTCATCACCAAAAGTATTGGGACACTTACCTTTATACCAATCACCAAAAGTATTGGGACACTTACCTTTACACCAATCACCAAAAGTATTGGGACACTTACCTTTATACCAATCACCAAAAGTATTGGGACACTTACCTTTATACCAATCACCAAAAGTATTGGGACACTTACCTTTACACTCATCACCAAAAGTATTGGGACACTTACCTTTACACCAATCACCAAAAGTATTGGGACACTTACCTTTATACCAATCACCAAAAGTATTGGGACACTTACCTTTACACCAATCACCAAAAGTATTGGGACACTTACCTTTACACCAATCACCAAAAGTATTGGGACACTTACCTTTATACCAATCACCAAAAGTATTGGGACACTTACCTTTATACTCATCACCAAAAGTATTGGGACACTTACCTTTATACCAATCACCAAAAGTATTGGGACACTTACCTTTACACCAATCACCAAAAGTATTGGGACACTTACCTTTATACCAATCACCAAAAGTATTGGGACACTTACCTTTACACCAATCACCAAAAGTATTGGGACACTTACCTTTATACCAATCACCAAAAGTATTGGGACACTTACCTTTATACCAATCACCAAAAGTATTGGGACACTTACCTTTACACTCATCACCAAAAGTATTGGGACACTTACCTTTACACCAATCACCAAAAGTATTGGGACACTTACCTTTATACCAATCACCAAAAGTATTGGGACACTTACCTTTACACCAATCACCAAAAGTATTGGGACACTTACCTTTACACCAATCACCAAAAGTATTGGGACACTTACCTTTATACCAATCACCAAAAGTATTGGGACACTTACCTTTATACTCATCACCAAAAGTATTGGGACACTTACCTTTACACCAATCACCAAAAGTATTGGGACACTTACCTTTATACCAATCACCAAAAGTATTGGGACACTTACCTTTATACCAATCACCAAAAGTATTGGGACACTTACCTTTACACCGATCACCAAAAGTATTGGGACACTTACCTTTACACTCATCACCAAAAGTATTGGGACACTTACCTTTATACCAATCACCAAAAGTATTGGGACACTTACCTTTATACTCATCACCAAAAGTATTGGGACACTTACCTTTATACCAATCACCAAAAGTATTGGGACACTTACCTTTACACCAATCACCAAAAGTATTGGGACACTTACCTTTATACCAATCACCAAAAGTATTGGGACACTTACCTTTACACCAATCACCAAAAGTATTGGGACACTTACCTTTATACCAATCACCAAAAGTATTGGGACACTTACCTTTATACCAATCACCAAAAGTATTGGGACACTTACCTTTACACTCATCACCAAAAGTATTGGGACACTTACCTTTACACCAATCACCAAAAGTATTGGGACACTTACCTTTATACCAATCACCAAAAGTATTGGGACACTTACCTTTATACCAATCACCAAAAGTATTGGGACACTTACCTTTACACCAATCACCAAAAGTATTGGGACACTTACCTTTACACCAATCACCAAAAGTATTGGGACACTTACCTTTACACCAATCACCAAAAGTATTGGGACACTTACCTTTATACCGATCACCAAAAGTATTGGGACACTTACCTTTACACCAATCACCAAAAGTATTGGGACACTTACCTTTACACCAATCACCAAAAGTATTGGGACACTTACCTTTATACCGATCACCAAAAGTATTGGGACACTTACCTTTACACTCATCACCAAAAGTATTGGGACACTTACCTTTATACTCATCACCAAAAGTATTGGGACACTTACCTTTATACTCATCACCAAAAGTATTGGGACACTTACCTTTATACTCATCACCAAAAGTATTGGGACACTTACCTTTATACCAATCACCAAAAGTATTGGGACACTTACCTTTATACTCATCACCAAAAGTATTGGGACACTTACCTTTATACTCATCACCAAAAGTATTGGGACACTTACCTTTATACTCATCACCAAAAGTATTGGGACACTTACCTTTATACCAATCACCAAAAGTATTGGGACACTTACCTTTACACCAATCACCAAAAGTATTGGGACACTTACCTTTACACCAATCACCAAAAGTATTGGGACACTTACCTTTACACTCATCACCAAAAGTATTGGGACACTTACCTTTACACCAATCACCAAAAGTATTGGGACACTTACCTTTACACTCATCACCAAAAGTATTGGGACACTTACCTTTACACTCATCACCAAAAGTATTGGGACACTTACCTTTATACTCATCACCAAAAGTATTGGGACACTTACCTTTATACTCATCACCAAAAGTATTGGGACACTTACCTTTATACTCATCACCAAAAGTATTGGGACACTTACCTTTATACTCATCACCAAAAGTATTGGGACACTTACCTTTACACTCATCACCAAAAGTATTGGGACACTTACCTTTATACTCATCACCAAAAGTATTGGGACACTTACCTTTATACCAATCACCAAAAGTATTGGGACACTTACCTTTACACTCATCACCAAAAGTATTGGGACACTTACCTTTATACCAATCACCAAAAGTATTGGGACACTTACCTTTACACTCATCACCAAAAGTATTGGGACACTTACCTTTATACTCATCACCAAAAGTATTGGGACACTTACCTTTATACCAATCACCAAAAGTATTGGGACACTTACCTTTACACTCATCACCAAAAGTATTGGGACACTTACCTTTATACCAATCACCAAAAGTATTGGGACACTTACCTTTACACCAATCACCAAAAGTATTGGGACACTTACCTTTACACCCATCACCAAAAGTATTGGGACACTTACCTTTACACTCATCACCAAAAGTATTGGGACACTTACCTTTATACTCATCACCAAAAGTATTGGGACACTTACCTTTACACTCATCACCAAAAGTATTGGGACACTTACCTTTACACCCATCACCAAAAGTATTGGGACACTTACCTTTACACTCATCACCAAAAGTATTGGGACACTTACCTTTACACCGATCACCAAAAGTATTGGGACACTTACCTTTACACCCATCACCAAAAGTATTGGGACACTTACCTTTACACTCATCACCAAAAGTATTGGGACACTTACCTTTATACCAATCACCAAAAGTATTGGGACACTTACCTTTATACCAATCACCAAAAGTATTGGGACACTTACCTTTACACCCATCACCAAAAGTATTGGGACACTTACCTTTATACCAATCACCAAAAGTATTGGGACACTTACCTTTATACCAATCACCAAAAGTATTCGGACACTTACCTTTACACCAATCACCAAAAGTATTGGGACACTTACCTTTACACCCATCACCAAAAGTATTGGGACACTTACCTTTACACCAATCACCAAAAGTATTGGGACACTTACCTTTACACTGATCACCAAAAGTATTGGGACACTTACCTTTACACCGATCACCAAAAGTATTGGGACACTTACCTTTACACCGATCACCAAAAGTATTGGGACACTTACCTTTACACTGATCACCAAAAGTATTGGGACACTTACCTTTATACTGATCACCAAAAGTATTGGGACACTTACCTTTACACTCATCACCAAAAGTATTGGGACACTTACCTTTATACCAATCACCAAAAGTATTGGGACACTTACCTTTACACTCATCACCAAAAGTATTGGGACACTTACCTTTATACTCATCACCAAAAGTATTGGGACACTTACCTTTATACTCATCACCAAAAGTATTGGGACACTTACCTTTATACCAATCACCAAAAGTATTGGGACACTTACCTTTATACCAATCACCAAAAGTATTGGGACACTTACCTTTATACTCATCACCAAAAGTATTGGGACACTTACCTTTACACTCATCACCAAAAGTATTGGGACACTTACCTTTATACTCATCACCAAAAGTATTGGGACACTTACCTTTACACTCATCACCAAAAGTATTGGGACACTTACCTTTATACTGATCACCAAAAGTATTGGGACACTTACCTTTACACTCATCACCAAAAGTATTGGGACACTTACCTTTACACTCATCACCAAAAGTATTGGGACACTTACCTTTATACTGATCACCAAAAGTATTGGGACACTTACCTTTACACCAATCACCAAAAGTATTGGGACACTTACCTTTACACCAATCACCAAAAGTATTGGGACACTTACCTTTACACCCATCACCAAAAGTATTGGGACACTTACCTTTACACCAATCACCAAAAGTATTGGGACACTTACCTTTACACTCATCACCAAAAGTATTGGGACACTTACCTTTACACCAATCACCAAAAGTATTGGGACACTTACCTTTATACCAATCACCAAAAGTATTGGGACACTTACCTTTATACTCATCACCAAAAGTATTGGGACACTTACCTTTACACCAATCACCAAAAGTATTGGGACACTTACCTTTATACCAATCACCAAAAGTATTGGGACACTTACCTTTATACTCATCACCAAAAGTATTGGGACACTTACCTTTACACCAATCACCAAAAGTATTGGGACACTTACCTTTATACTCATCACCAAAAGTATTGGGACACTTACCTTTATACCAATCACCAAAAGTATTGGGACACTTACCTTTATACCAATCACCAAAAGTATTGGGACACTTACCTTTATACCAATCACCAAAAGTATTGGGACACTTACCTTTACACTCATCACCAAAAGTATTGGGACACTTACCTTTATACCAATCACCAAAAGTATTGGGACACTTACCTTTATACTCATCACCAAAAGTATTGGGACACTTACCTTTACACCAATCACCAAAAGTATTGGGACACTTACCTTTATACTCATCACCAAAAGTATTGGGACACTTACCTTTATACCAATCACCAAAAGTATTGGGACACTTACCTTTATACCGATCACCAAAAGTATTGGGACACTTACCTTTACACCCATCACCAAAAGTATTGGGACACTTACCTTTATACCAATCACCAAAAGTATTGGGACACTTACCTTTATACTCATCACCAAAAGTATTGGGACACTTACCTTTACACCAATCACCAAAAGTATTGGGACACTTACCTTTATACCAATCACCAAAAGTATTGGGACACTTACCTTTATACCAATCACCAAAAGTATTGGGACACTTACCTTTACACCAATCACCAAAAGTATTGGGACACTTACCTTTACACTCATCACCAAAAGTATTGGGACACTTACCTTTATACCAATCACCAAAAGTATTGGGACACTTACCTTTATACTCATCACCAAAAGTATTGGGACACTTACCTTTATACTCATCACCAAAAGTATTGGGACACTTACCTTTATACTCATCACCAAAAGTATTGGGACACTTACCTTTACACTCATCACCAAAAGTATTGGGACACTTACCTTTATAGCAATCACCAAAAGTATTGGGACACTTACCTTTACACTCATCACCAAAAGTATTGGGACACTTACCTTTACACTCATCACCAAAAGTATTGGGACACTTACCTTTACACCGATCACCAAAAGTATTGGGACACTTACCTTTACACCCATCACCAAAAGTATTGGGACACTTACCTTTACACCCATCACCAAAAGTATTGGGACACTTACCTTTACACCAATCACCAAAAGTATTGGGACACTTACCTTTATACTCATCACCAAAAGTATTGGGACACTTAACTTTATACCAATCACCAAAAGTATTGGGACACTTACCTTTATACTCATCACCACAAGTATTGGGACACTTACCTTTATACCAATCACCAAAAGTATTGGGACACTTACCTTTACACTCATCACCAAAAGTATTGGGACACTTACCTTTATACCAATCACCAAAAGTATTGGGACACTTACCTTTATACTCATCACCAAAAGTATTGGGACACTTACCTTTATACTCATCACCAAAAGTATTGGGACACTTACCTTTACACTCATCACCAAAAGTATTGGGACACTTACCTTTATACTCATCACCAAAAGTATTGGGACACTTACCTTTACACCAATCACCAAAAGTATTGGGACATTTACCTTTACACCGATCACCAAAAGTATTGGGACACTTACCTTTACACCAATCACCAAAAGTATTGGGACACTTACCTTTACACTCATCACCAAAAGTATTGGGACACTTACCTTTACACTCATCACCAAAAGTATTGGGACAGTTACCTTTATACCAATCACCAAAAGTATTGGGACACTTACCTTTATACTCATCACCAAAAGTATTGGGACACTTACCTTTATACTCATCACCAAAAGTATTGGGACACTTACCTTTATACCAATCACCAAAAGTATTGGGACACTTACCTTTACACTCATCACCAAAAGTATTGGGACACTTACCTTTACACTCATCACCAAAAGTATTGGGACACTTACCTTTACACCGATCACCAAAAGTATTGGGACACTTACCTTTACACCAATCACCAAAAGTATTGGGACACTTACCTTTACACCAATCACCAAAAGTATTGGGACACTTACCTTTACACCAATCACCAAAAGTATTGGGACACTTACCTTTACACTCATCACCAAAAGTATTGGGACACTTACCTTTACACCAATCACCAAAAGTATTGGGACACTTACCTTTACACCGATCACCAAAAGTATTGGGACACTTACCTTTACACCAATCACCAAAAGTATTGGGACACTTACCTTTACACCAATCACCAAAAGTATTGGGACACTTACCTTTACACCAATCACCAAAAGTATTGGGACACTTACCTTTACACCAATCACCAAAAGTATTGGGACACTTACCTTTATACCAATCACCAAAAGTATTGGGACACTTACCTTTACACTCATCACCAAAAGTATTGGGACACTTACCTTTACACCGATCACCAAAAGTATTGGGACACTTACCTTTACACTCATCACCAAAAGTATTGGGACACTTACCTTTATACCAATCACCAAAAGTATTGGGACACTTACCTTTATACCAATCACCAAAAGTATTGGGACACTTACCTTTACACTCATCACCAAAAGTATTGGGACACTTACCTTTATACCAATCACCAAAAGTATTGGGACACTTACCTTTACACTCATCACCAAAAGTATTGGGACACTTACCTTTACACTCATCACCAAAAGTATTGGGACACTTACCTTTACACCGATCACCAAAAGTATTGGGACACTTACCTTTACACTCATCACCAAAAGTATTGGGACACTTACCTTTATACCAATCACCAAAAGTATTGGGACACTTACCTTTATACTCATCACCAAAAGTATTGGGACACTTACCTTTATACCAATCACCAAAAGTATTGGGACACTTACCTTTATACTCATCACCAAAAGTATTGGGACACTTACCTTTATACCAATCACCAAAAGTATTGGGACACTTACCTTTACACCAATCACCAAAAGTATTGGGACACTTACCTTTATACCAATCACCAAAAGTATTGGGACACTTACCTTTACACCAATCACCAAAAGTATTGGGACACTTACCTTTATACCAATCACCAAAAGTATTGGGACACTTACCTTTATACTCATCACCAAAAGTATTGGGACACTTACCTTTATACCAATCACCAAAAGTATTGGGACACTTACCTTTACACCAATCACCAAAAGTATTGGGACACTTACCTTTATACCAATCACCAAAAGTATTGGGACACTTACCTTTACACCAATCACCAAAAGTATTGGGACACTTACCTTTATACCAATCACCAAAAGTATTGGGACACTTACCTTTATACCAATCACCAAAAGTATTGGGACACTTACCTTTACACTCATCACCAAAAGTATTGGGACACTTACCTTTACACCAATCACCAAAAGTATTGGGACACTTACCTTTATACCAATCACCAAAAGTATTGGGACACTTACCTTTATACCAATCACCAAAAGTATTGGGACACTTACCTTTACACCAATCACCAAAAGTATTGGGACACTTACCTTTACACCAATCACCAAAAGTATTGGGACACTTACCTTTACACTCATCACCAAAAGTATTGGGACACTTACCTTTACACCAATCACCAAAAGTATTGGGACACTTACCTTTACACCGATCACCAAAAGTATTGGGACACTTACCTTTACACCAATCACCAAAAGTATTGGGACACTTACCTTTATACCAATCACCAAAAGTATTGGGACACTTACCTTTATACTCATCACCAAAAGTATTGGGACACTTACCTTTACACCAATCACCAAAAGTATTGGGACACTTACCTTTATACCAATCACCAAAAGTATTGGGACACTTACCTTTACACTCATCACCAAAAGTATTGGGACACTTACCTTTACACCGATCACCAAAAGTATTGGGACACTTACCTTTACACTCATCACCAAAAGTATTGGGACACTTACCTTTATACCAATCACCAAAAGTATTGGGACACTTACCTTTATACTCATCACCAAAAGTATTGGGACACTTACCTTTATACCAATCACCAAAAGTATTGGGACACTTACCTTTATACCAATCACCAAAAGTATTGGGACACTTACCTTTACACCAATCACCAAAAGTATTGGGACACTTACCTTTATACCAATCACCAAAAGTATTGGGACACTTACCTTTATACTCATCACCAAAAGTATTGGGACACTTACCTTTACACCAATCACCAAAAGTATTGGGACACTTACCTTTATACCAATCACCAAAAGTATTGGGACACTTACCTTTACACCAATCACCAAAAGTATTGGGACACTTACCTTTATACCAATCACCAAAAGTATTGGGACACTTACCTTTATACCAATCACCAAAAGTATTGGGACACTTACCTTTACACTCATCACCAAAAGTATTGGGACACTTACCTTTACACCCATCACCAAAAGTATTGGGACACTTACCTTTATACCAATCACCAAAAGTATTGGGACACTTACCTTTACACTCATCACCAAAAGTATTGGGACACTTACCTTTACACTCATCACCAAAAGTATTGGGACACTTACCTTTATACTCATCACCAAAAGTATTGGGACACTTACCTTTATACTCATCACCAAAAGTATTGGGACACTTACCTTTATACTCATCACCAAAAGTATTGGGACACTTACCTTTATACTCATCACCAAAAGTATTGGGACACTTACCTTTATACTCATCACCAAAAGTATTGGGACACTTACCTTTATACTCATCACCAAAAGTATTGGGACACTTACCTTTATACTCATCACCAAAAGTATTGGGACACTTACCTTTATACTCATCACCAAAAGTATTGGGACACTTACCTTTATACCAATCACCAAAAGTATTGGGACACTTACCTTTATACTCATCACCAAAAGTATTGGGACACTTACCTTTATACCAATCACCAAAAGTATTGGGACACTTACCTTTACACCAATCACCAAAAGTATTGGGACACTTACCTTTATACCAATCACCAAAAGTATTGGGACACTTACCTTTACACCAATCACCAAAAGTATTGGGACACTTACCTTTACACTCATCACCAAAAGTATTGGGACACTTACCTTTACACTCATCACCAAAAGTATTGGGACACTTACCTTTATACTCATCACCAAAAGTATTGGGACACTTACCTTTATACCAATCACCAAAAGTATTGGGACACTTACCTTTACACTCATCACCAAAAGTATTGGGACACTTACCTTTATACCAATCACCAAAAGTATTGGGACACTTACCTTTACACTCATCACCAAAAGTATTGGGACACTTACCTTTATACTCATCACCAAAAGTATTGGGACACTTACCTTTACACCAATCACCAAAAGTATTGGGACACTTACCTTTACACCCATCACCAAAAGTATTGGGACACTTACCTTTACACTCATCACCAAAAGTATTGGGACACTTACCTTTATACCAATCACCAAAAGTATTGGGACACTTACCTTTACACTCATCACCAAAAGTATTGGGACACTTACCTTTACACCGATCACCAAAAGTATTGGGACACTTACCTTTACACCCATCACCAAAAGTATTGGGACACTTACCTTTACACTCATCACCAAAAGTATTGGGACACTTACCTTTACACCCATCACCAAAAGTATTGGGACACTTACCTTTATACCAATCACCAAAAGTATTGGGACACTTACCTTTACACCAATCACCAAAAGTATTGGGACACTTACCTTTACACCAATCACCAAAAGTATTGGGACACTTACCTTTACACCCATCACCAAAAGTATTGGGACACTTACCTTTATACTGATCACCAAAAGTATTGGGACACTTACCTTTACACCCATCACCAAAAGTATTGGGACACTTACCTTTATACTCATCACCAAAAGTATTGGGACACTTACCTTTACACCAATCACCAAAAGTATTGGGACACTTACCTTTACACTCATCACCAAAAGTATTGGGACACTTACCTTTACACCAATCACCAAAAGTATTGGGACACTTACCTTTATACCAATCACCAAAAGTATTGGGACACTTACCTTTATACTCATCACCAAAAGTATTGGGACACTTACCTTTACACCGATCACCAAAAGTATTGGGACACTTACCTTTATACTCATCACCAAAAGTATTGGGACACTTACCTTTATACCAATCACCAAAAGTATTGGGACACTTACCTTTATACCAATCACCAAAAGTATTGGGACACTTACCTTTATACTCATCACCAAAAGTATTGGGACACTTACCTTTACACCAATCACCAAAAGTATTGGGACACTTACCTTTATACTCATCACCAAAAGTATTGGGACACTTACCTTTATACCAATCACCAAAAGTATTGGGACACTTACCTTTATACCAATCACCAAAAGTATTGGGACACTTACCTTTATACCAATCACCAAAAGTATTGGGACACTTACCTTTACACTCATCACCAAAAGTATTGGGACACTTACCTTTATACCAATCACCAAAAGTATTGGGACACTTACCTTTACACTCATCACCAAAAGTATTGGGACACTTACCTTTATACCAATCACCAAAAGTATTGGGACACTTACCTTTACACTGATCACCAAAAGTATTGGGACACTTACCTTTACACTCATCACCAAAAGTATTGGGACACTTACCTTTATACTCATCACCAAAAGTATTGGGACACTTACCTTTATACTCATCACCAAAAGTATTGGGACACTTACCTTTATACTCATCACCAAAAGTATTGGGACACTTACCTTTACACTCATCACCAAAAGTATTGGGACACTTACCTTTATACTCATCACCAAAAGTATTGGGACACTTACCTTTATACCAATCACCAAAAGTATTGGGACACTTACCTTTACACTCATCACCAAAAGTATTGGGACACTTACCTTTATACCAATCACCAAAAGTATTGGGACACTTACCTTTACACTCATCACCAAAAGTATTGGGACACTTACCTTTATACTCATCACCAAAAGTATTGGGACACTTACCTTTACACCAATCACCAAAAGTATTGGGACACTTACCTTTACACTCATCACCAAAAGTATTGGGACACTTACCTTTACACCGATCACCAAAAGTATTGGGACACTTACCTTTACACCCATCACCAAAAGTATTGGGACACTTACCTTTACACTCATCACCAAAAGTATTGGGACACTTACCTTTACACCCATCACCAAAAGTATTGGGACACTTACCTTTATACCAATCACCAAAAGTATTGGGACACTTACCTTTACACCAATCACCAAAAGTATTGGGACACTTACCTTTACACCAATCACCAAAAGTATTGGGACACTTACCTTTATACTCATCACCAAAAGTATTGGGACACTTACCTTTACACCGATCACCAAAAGTATTGGGACACTTACCTTTATACTCATCACCAAAAGTATTGGGACACTTACCTTTATACCAATCACCAAAAGTATTGGGACACTTACCTTTATACCAATCACCAAAAGTATTGGGACACTTACCTTTATACCAATCACCAAAAGTATTGGGACACTTACCTTTACACTCATCACCAAAAGTATTGGGACACTTACCTTTATACCAATCACCAAAAGTATTGGGACACTTACCTTTACACTCATCACCAAAAGTATTGGAACACTTACCTTTATACTCATCACCAAAAGTATTGGGACACTTACCTTTACACCAATCACCAAAAGTATTGGGACACTTACCTTTATACCAATCACCAAAAGTATTGGGACACTTACCTTTATACTCATCACCAAAAGTATTGGGACACTTACCTTTATACTCATCACCAAAAGTATTGGGACACTTACCTTTATACCAATCACCAAAAGTATTGGGACACTTACCTTTATACTCATCACCAAAAGTATTGGGACACTTACCTTTACACTCATCACCAAAAGTATTGGGACACTTACCTTTATACCAATCACCAAAAGTATTGGGACACTTACCTTTATACTCATCACCAAAAGTATTGGGACACTTACCTTTATACTCATCACCAAAAGTATTGGGACACTTACCTTTATACTCATCACCAAAAGTATTGGGACACTTACCTTTACACCGATCACCAAAAGTATTGGGACACTTACCTTTACACCCATCACCAAAAGTATTGGGACACTTACCTTTACACTCATCACCAAAAGTATTGGGACACTTACCTTTACACCGATCACCAAAAGTATTGGGACACTTACCTTTACACCCATCACCAAAAGTATTGGGACACTTACCTTTACACCCATCACCAAAAGTATTGGGACACTTACCTTTACACTCATCACCAAAAGTATTGGGACACTTACCTTTACACCGATCACCAAAAGTATTGGGACACTTACCTTTACACCCATCACCAAAAGTATTGGGACACTTACCTTTACACCCATCACCAAAAGTATTGGGACACTTACCTTTATACTCATCACCAAAAGTATTGGGACACTTACCTTTATACCAATCACCAAAAGTATTGGGACACTTACCTTTATACTCATCACCACAAGTATTGGGACACTTACCTTTATACCAATCACCAAAAGTATTGGGACACTTACCTTTATACTCATCACCACAAGTATTGGGACACTTACCTTTATACCAATCACCAAAAGTATTGGGACACTTACCTTTACACTCATCACCAAAAGTATTGGGACACTTACCTTTATACCAATCACCAAAAGTATTGGGACACTTACCTTTATACTCATCACCAAAAGTATTGGGACACTTACCTTTATACTCATCACCAAAAGTATTGGGACACTTACCTTTACACCAATCACCAAAAGTATTGGGACACTTACCTTTACACTCATCACCAAAAGTATTGGGACACTTACCTTTATACTCATCACCAAAAGTATTGGGACACTTACCTTTACACCAATCACCAAAAGTATTGGGACATTTACCTTTACACCGATCACCAAAAGTATTGGGACACTTACCTTTACACCAATCACCAAAAGTATTGGGACACTTACCTTTACACTCATCACCAAAAGTATTGGGACACTTACCTTTACACTCATCACCAAAAGTATTGGGACAGTTACCTTTATACCAATCACCAAAAGTATTGGGACACTTACCTTTATACTCATCACCAAAAGTATTGGGACACTTACCTTTATACTCATCACCAAAAGTATTGGGACACTTACCTTTATACTCATCACCAAAAGTATTGTGACACTTACCTTTATACTGATCACCAAAAGTATTGGGACACTTACCTTTATACCAATCACCAAAAGTATTGGGACACTTACCTTTATACTCATCACCACAAGTATTGGGACACTTACCTTTATACCAATCACCAAAAGTATTGGGACACTTACCTTTACACTCATCACCAAAAGTATTGGGACACTTACCTTTATACCAATCACCAAAAGTATTGGGACACTTACCTTTATACTCATCACCAAAAGTATTGGGACACTTACCTTTATACTCATCACCAAAAGTATTGGGACACTTACCTTTACACCAATCACCAAAAGTATTGGGACACTTACCTTTACACTCATCACCAAAAGTATTGGGACACTTACCTTTATACTCATCACCAAAAGTATTGGGACACTTACCTTTACACCAATCACCAAAAGTATTGGGACATTTACCTTTACACCGATCACCAAAAGTATTGGGACACTTACCTTTACACCAATCACCAAAAGTATTGGGACACTTACCTTTACACTCATCACCAAAAGTATTGGGACACTTACCTTTACACTCATCACCAAAAGTATTGGGACAGTTACCTTTATACCAATCACCAAAAGTATTGGGACACTTACCTTTATACTCATCACCAAAAGTATTGGGACACTTACCTTTATACTCATCACCAAAAGTATTGGGACACTTACCTTTATACTCATCACCAAAAGTATTGGGACACTTACCTTTACACCAATCACCAAAAGTATTGGGACACTTACCTTTACACTCATCACCAAAAGTATTGGGACACTTACCTTTACACTCATCACCAAAAGTATTGGGACACTTACCTTTACACCGATCACCAAAAGTATTGGGACACTTACCTTTATACTCATCACCAAAAGTATTGGGACACTTACCTTTATACCAATCACCAAAAGTATTGGGACACTTACCTTTACACCAATCACCAAAAGTATTGGGACACTTACCTTTACACCGATCACCAAAAGTATTGGGACACTTACCTTTACACCAATCACCAAAAGTATTTTGACACTTACCTTTATACTCATCACCAAAAGTATTGGGACACTTACCTTTACACTGATCACCAAAAGTATTGGGACACTTACCTTTATACCAATCACCAAAAGTATTTTGACACTTACCTTTATACTCATCACCAAAAGTATTGGGACACTTACCTTTATACTCATCACCAAAAGTATTGGGACACTTACCTTTACACTGATCACCAAAAGTATTGGGACACTTACCTTTACACCAATCACCAAAAGTATTGGGACACTTACCTTTATACCAATCACCAAAAGTATTGGGACACTTACCTTTATACTCATCACCAAAAGTATTGGGACACTTACCTTTATACTCATCACCAAAAGTATTGGGACACTTACCTTTACACCGATCACCAAAAGTATTGGGACACTTACCTTTATACCAATCACCAAAAGTATTGGGACACTTACCTTTACACTCATCACCAAAAGTATTGGGACACTTACCTTTACACCGATCACCAAAAGTATTGGGACACTTACCTTTACACTCATCACCAAAAGTATTGGGACACTTACCTTTATACCAATCACCAAAAGTATTGGGACACTTACCTTTACACTCATCACCAAAAGTATTGGGACACTTACCTTTATACTCATCACCAAAAGTATTGGGACACTTACCTTTATACCAATCACCAAAAGTATTGGGACACTTACCTTTATACCAATCACCAAAAGTATTGGGACACTTACCTTTACACCAATCACCAAAAGTATTGGGACACTTACCTTTACACCAATCACCAAAAGTATTGGGACACTTACCTTTACACCAATCACCAAAAGTATTGGGACACTTACCTTTACACCCATCACCAAAAGTATTGGGACACTTACCTTTACACTCATCACCAAAAGTATTGGGACACTTACCTTTATACTCATCACCAAAAGTATTGGGACACTTACCTTTATACTCATCACCAAAAGTATTGGGACACTTACCTTTACACCAATCACCAAAAGTATTGGGACACTTACCTTTACACTCATCACCAAAAGTATTGGGACACTTACCTTTACACTCATCACCAAAAGTATTGGGACACTTACCTTTATACTCATCACCAAAAGTATTGGGACACTTACCTTTATACTCATCACCAAAAGTATTGGGACACTTACCTTTATACTCATCACCAAAAGTATTGGGACACTTACCTTTA